>NC_133772.1:15604011-15805459 GCF_003597395.2 Chelonoidis abingdonii
CAAACAGGAAATGAAATTCAAAAGTTCGCGGGGCTTTTCCTGTCTACCTGGCCAGTGCATCTGAGTTCAGATGACTTTCCAGAGCAGTCACAGTGGGGGACTGTGGGATACCGCCCGGAGGCCATACCGTCAGTCTGAGGCCACAGTGACCCTAATCCGACATGGCAATACCGATTTCAGTGTTAGGCCTCTCGTCAGGGAGGAGTACAGAAACCGATTTAAAGAGCCCTTTATATCGGTATAAAGGGCCTCGTTGTGTGGACGGGTGCAGGGTTAAATTGGTTTAACGCTGCTAAATTCGGTTTAAACACGTAGTGTAGACCAGGCCTGTGTCAGCTCCCTGCCTTTCAAGTTCTAAGGACTTGAAGATACACAGCATCAACCTTCAATCATTTAAAAAGTTTTGATCTCTTCCCCCACCCCCTCTCATTCACTAAATGCAAATAGCCTTCAGACCAGATAAGCAGCTGCTCCAAAACGGACCCCTCCCTCCACCCCTCTGGGCTGCTTCTCTCCTCCAGCAAACACTAGCTGTGGACATTCATCCCGTTGCCTGCCTCTGCTGGAGCAAACAGTAGCTGTGTTTGTTTTTTAGATAAGCAGCTCCGGGAACCGCAAGTTCACAACAAAACAGAGAGGCATCACAACAAAACAAAGAGTGTTATCTTTACTTAAAAAGCATCATGGGAAGGTTCCGGAGGTCAGTTACAGTGTAGTAAGATTAATCACTGTTTACACTGGCACCCCAGCGCTGCAAGAGCAGCGCTATAGTCGTTATTCCCCAGGCCGAGGTGGAGTACAGCCAGCGCTGTAGCCAGGGAGATACAGCGCTGTATGTGCCTTGCCAGTGTGGACGGGGAGTAAGTTACAGTGCAGTAAAGCCACCAACAGCGCTGTAACTCAAGTGTAGCCAAGCCCTCAGAAAGCAGACCTGTGATCTCAGCCTGGGAGTGAGGGATTTATGAGTTCTGGCTGACACCTGCTGATTTTCTTAATAATACCTCCTTTACCTTTACAAAATCTCTTTTGGAATGTAAATCTCTGATTTTACATCAAACTGGGTAATGGGCCTCATCAATTAATGCCCCAGCCCATGGATCTCAGCAAACACAACACAAGAAACAATAGGAAAGGAGGCAGTGCCTTCAAAATGAGCCTGAGCTTGCATTTGTGTGCCTTCTTGGGAGGTCGTTTTAGACTTGCAGAGTCTCCTTTGACAGTGGCATCTGGGGCTGCCTGGATAGCACCTGATGGCCTGGAGTTTGGAAGCAGTTTGTATAGCAACCAACTATACTTTTTCAGGTTAGCCTGTTTTTAACAGTAGCGGCTGTGACGGGAAGAAGGAACAGCTGCCGTCTTTGTGTCCGATCACACAGACTTTGATGCTGAGCTGGATCGCTGCCCTACCCACTTACAGACACCCTTTTTTTTCACTATCCCTGTGGAAGTACCAACTGGAGTGAGGACAGTGAATCTACATTCATTGGAGAGGTGGTGCCTATGGCTCTAACTGTGTACATGAATCTAGGCTTAATCTGGCCTGTAGCATTAGTATAAGGTAGCATGGTATAGTAGTTACAGCAAGGGGTTCTATTCCCACCTTTGTCACTGACTTTATATGTCGCCTTAGCCGCTCTGTGCCTTAGTTTCCTCATCTGTCATATGAGGATAAAATACTTATTTGCCTCTGTAAAGTGGTTTGAGACCCCTATGTGAAAGGTGTGGTGTGCGCGCCGTATACCCTTCCTGATTCAAAGGTCCTGGAGTCATTGATTAATTAGAATTTATTAGAATAATGAGAATTATTTACAATGTAGTTAGTGGACAACAGGGAACATGGCCCTCTTTGGGTAGCAGGGAGTTTTAAATAGATGGGGTTTGGATAACTGAGGCTTTACTGTGTAAGGCATTATTCTTCTAGGATCTGAATGTCATGATAATGATGATGATGCTTTGGAACATAAAGCATAGGAGGGATGGGAAGCCTTGTCTGAGTGGGTTTGTAATCCATGTTACTTACATAGCACACACGGTAAGTGTGCACAGTGCTCTGCAGGCCACAGGAAAACACCCAGATCATGCCTCAAGGTGAGGATGAGGAAAGAGAACCTGTCCTGCCCTCTCCATTACCCCATCCCTGCCCTCTGAATCTTTCTTCTGGCGTCCCTTCTCCAGTGGAAGGATGCTGGGTGCGTGTGAGATCTAATAAATATAATAGCAGCTAGCTCTTATTGTGCATCCATTAAGAGAAGAAGGTTGTCTGTGTGGCTTGCCCCTCGGTTTTGCTGGGGAAGTGATGAACTCCGAACCACACTCATGGCTGCATCTCTTTCCCCACTCACCCCCTGCTGAAGCCAAGACTCTTATTAACTCTTGTCAAAGTAAACTGACCTGCCTTGCGATGGGCACAGCCTAACTCACGTGACTTGTGGGGCCTCTTCTCTTCGCAGCTCTAAGAAGCAGGCCAGGCCCTCAGCACAAACCACTCTCCATCCAGTGAAGGGCTGGCTGTTCTGAGGTCACTTAGACTAGGCTGCTTCGTGATTTACAGAGTCCAGGCCTCATGCAGTGTGAATAAATGCAGTGTGTCTCCACGCTGCAGTTAGACACCCATGGCTGGACCATGCCAGCTGACTTGGTCTTGCGGGTCTCAGGAATATTGGCTCTGTGATGTCCTTCCTGCTCCCCCACCCAGTTACCTATGTCCCTCCTCTGCTCTCTCGCTTTCCTGGTATTGCTTCAGCATTGCTTGGTGTGCTTCCTCTCTTGCCTATTTTGAGCTTTTGATTTCCTCAGTTTTGTTTAACTATGTCTATTAGTTACTTACATGGCCCTGGTAGGGCAGCATCCGAACTTCTCACCATCTTCAGTGACTTTATCCTGACAAGATCCCTTGAGGTAGGGCCATTTTACACATGGGAGCTGCGGCACAGAGAGGCCAAGTGACTTGATCAAAGCCAAGGTCACACAGGGAATCTGACAGAACAGGGATGTGAATCCAGGTTTCCCAAGTCTGATGTTGGTGCCCTACCTACTAGACCGGAAACTATTTGATTGTGGGTATTGGTGAGTTCATTGTAGGTAAGGAGAGTACAAGCACATCCTGCTTATTCCGTGTCTTACTGCAGAGAGCGGAATCTCCATCAGACCTACCCAGAGGAGTCCCAGAAGCCCACGGAGCTTCTAAAATGCTTGGGTCTCCTGGGAGATGCGGAGAGAGCTTGGTAGCACTGATGGCTGCTGTGATGGGTTGGTAGTCACACCACCCAAACCAACCAAGGGAGATACAGAAAGTGTCTGTCTTGGTGTTAGCCATGTGATCACTTAATGCACAGAGATGAGAAAAGTCCAGCAACAAGCAACGCACCAAGAGGCTGGCATAAATCAGCTTTTGGTGCTGCTGCAGCATCAAGAGCACTTATTTGTGTCTGCCCATCAGACAGGCAGGAGAGGAATCTTATTACCTCTGTCTAGACCCCCTGAGGAGCGTTACTATGTTGCTAGGCCACACATCTGGGCACTCAGCCATATGCTACAAGGGACTAAGTTAAGTGTAACTGGGGGATGTGATGTGGCTGAAACAACAGTCTCACCAGTGTCTGGTTCTGGACTTGCTGCCTCAGAGCAGCCTTGACTTGCTGTCAGTTTTCTGTTGTAATTTATGTTCTTCCAGGGTGTAATGTAAGTAGCACATCAGTTTTGTCCTGACTCCTCTCCCCCATTTTTTTTCACATCACACTCACTGACTTTAGGATTCTGCAGATCCTCATGAGATCCTCAGTGCAATACCATTTTTCTATTGTACAGTGCTCGGGCAAGTCACCCATACCAGCTATGCAATGTCAGCTGCTGTTTAGAATGTGGAGGCAGGTTTTTTACTAAGATACTGAGTTTTTCCGCATGCATGCCACTGCAGCATCTGCCTGTGGATTTGCAAAACATTTTAGGATCTGGATGAAAGGAGATTAATAGATTTTAAGGCCAGAGGGGGACTATTATAATCATTTAGTGTGACTTCCTGTATAACACAGACCAG
Organism: Chelonoidis abingdonii; assembly: GCF_003597395.2. NCBI lineage: Eukaryota > Metazoa > Chordata > Testudines > Testudinidae > Chelonoidis > Chelonoidis abingdonii. The sequence continues at coordinate 15,608,048 of NC_133772.1, forward strand.
AGAATTTCATCCACTGGTTCCTGCAGGAACAGCAAGGATTGCCTTCTGTATAAATGAACATTAAAGAGCCTGATAATTTGTGGCTGAACCAGAGCACATCTTTTAGCAAGGCATCCACTACTGATTTAAAATCTCCAAATTATGATGAATTTTCTACATCCCTTGGTAAACTGTTCCAATAGTCAATTACTCTCCCTGTTAATAAGTTCTCTCTTATTTCCCATTTGAATGTTCTCATTTCAACTTCCAGCTGTTGGTACACTGTAGCCAGATACATAAACGTGACGTGAAATCTCCATTCAGACCCCTAACCCCAGCAGTTTCTTGCTTTGAGGGCAATGAACACGGTTCCAAACAGTCCCTTCTCCGCTCACTCATCACCTCTGCCTTGGAATGGGATTAGGGCTTCCTCTGTGCTGATTGAATTTCCTTCTGCTGCCGAGTTGTGCTACCCACTGGTAAAGCCCCAAGCTTTCCTTGTTTTGTCAATATGTTTAATTGGCAGCCTACAGCAAAAGCATCAGCACTGGTATGGGGATCTCTGGGGTGGTCAGAGCAGACGTCCTTCTGCAAAGCTCATTCAATTGTCTTACAGCCCTTAGAGCTACTGGCACCCAATTCCTCTTCCACCAGAATGGCCAAGAAGTTGTCACAGAGACAAACAGAGCAGCAAAAGCTTTTAGGAATACCCAGCCTCTGGCTAGGATTTTGATTTGATCTGTGCCCATAGAGAGGAATGCATGACTGAGATGGGAATGTTTTAAAACTCTAAGTGCCCCCAGAGTTTAACAATATAAGGAGGAGAGTCTAGCACAGAGTTGTAGATGCCATCGGTGCCTTCAGTAGTTTGCAAGGAGTCCCTTGTGAGCCACAGCACCAGAAGAGTTAACTTATCTCTGTTCACACACAGTCTTAAACATGCACTCCAGGGACAACAACTGTGGCACGCAGGAGTGAATGGCCAACCAGCTGTGGCCTGCTAGCTTGAGAAAAAGGCACAGGGGGTTGCTGGCTACATGGGAGTTCTTATTCTTCACTAGTTAGGAAATGGAAAGGACTCTGTTTGCCATGCTTCAGTCCTCTTAAAAATCATGTCAGATGCATTGTGCTGTGTTTGTTCCCCTTGGAAGGATCCTGTTTTGAAACAAAGCAAATGCCCTTTCCCGTCCATCAGACATGCCAGAGGATGATCACTTTCCCTTCCACAGAGAAACAAAAATAAGCAGTGGGCTAGTAAAAATACCTCCCTGAGGAACAAAGGGTGCCCCTAACAGCGGATGACACTCTGCAAATGGTGATGGATTAGGGATAGATGGGGTTTTCCTGTCTCCTCAGCTCAGCGGGGCAGCTGCTGCTTTATCATGAGGTTATGTTTGTGTTTGCCTCACTCTGGGGTGAGGAGCAAGTGACACTAAAACTGTCAAGATCCCCACCTCCTGCTGGAGACTTTATCAGAGAGTCCTTTGACACCATGACTAAATCTGCAGCTGATGCCCATCGAAGCACTAGATGTTGCTAACTGACTGTAGTAACTAGGGGTAGGGGTGGGCCTGAGCTGAAATGTCTGGGTATGGATCTAGAAAGTTCTGGGGTGCCCAGATTTGAGGATATGAGTTGAGCCTTGTTTCTACTGACTGGAAATCTTCAGAGTAAAACACAGATGCCAGCACTGAAGGATAGTCTCTCTTGGGGGCATATTTTCAAATGTGGCGTCCAGATTCTGCACTTGGGAAGTCAGATGAGCAGGCGGGCACCCAGTTAGGCACCTTCATTCTGAGCACCTGAAGGAGAGATTTGGGAGGGTTTCACTTAGTTGTCCTTCCTAGGGTCTTCCTTCACCATTTTAGCAAAGGTTTATTTTTTCAGGGTTACTTGGAAGTATCTTGCCCTCTTATAGGGCCCTTGTTCCAATGATTTCCAGAATGCTTGACAGACCCTTGACCAAATTCAGACTCCAAGTAAGTAACTGCTACGGAAGTCAGTGTTTATGTTCAGGCTGAATTTCTACCTCTAAAATGCAGGTGCAAGTCTCTGCCAGCAATCTTGGAGAAGAATTAGAGGAAGTGTCGCTACATCCCGGGGTAGATAGCAGTAGACAATTACCTGAGAGAGAGCTTGGCCAGAACATCAGCACAGTCTCATTACTGGACTCTTTTTTGGTGGAAAAAACCAACACTATCGTTCACAAAGTTGTTTGTCAAGTGATAGTCAGTCTTTTATTTTGTGTGAGCCTAGTGCTTTCAAATACTCTTTAACTTAGCCACACAACAGATCCAGCTTGCACTGCAAGCTTTCCGATCCCAGACTCAGCTCTCTAAACAAGCCGTTCTGTAATCAGCTGCGTCCAAAGCTGCATATAAATCCTTTGGACTGAAGCAGGTGTCTAAAGCCTCTGAAGATCTTTATTTGTGAATGCGTGCTACTGTAGCCAAGAAATAACTTTAATTACAGTAAATACAGTATGTTTACAATGTTACCTTTTTGTTTTTCTTAAAAAAATAGTATAAAACAAAATGGAGAAGAAAACTGCTCCTGTTCCTGTATAGTGAAGTCGGATTAAAATATTCACAGCAGAGGGCTAATACAGGTGAGGGAGCCTTGCAGGTTAAGTGCAGATGGGATCTTAAAATAATTAGCGGAGTGTGATTCGAGTGCCATCCAAATGATTCCCTAGGCAAGGTACAAAATAATCTCCCATCCAGTACAAAACCACAGAGGGACTCGTTCTTCTGTTTCATTGCTGTAAATGTGAAGTGGTTCCACTGAAGTACTCCAGATTTACACCCATGAACTGGTGTGCAGAATTTTGGCCAGAGGACCTAATTGGAAGCCTAATGCTTGGTGTTGAAAATCGTATAGTATCAGTTGGAAGATTATATCGTGTTACCTAATTTAAAATATCAGCAAGTCAATGCTGTGTAACCTGTGTCACTTGAGGATATCAGAGAACTTCACACCTGTTACTGAAGCTCACAACTCCCCTGTGAGGTAGGTATTATGATAGATGAATAAAACAGACTCAGCAAAGTGACTTTTCTCATACAGCTGGTGCCAGTGCTGTAACAGAACCCAGGAATCCTGATGCCTAGTCCCCTGCATTAATCCTAAATCACACACCCATGCCAATTAAATGCAAGGGATTCCTAATGAGGCAGGAAATTGGTTTGCAGCTTAATGCCTGGGTATTAAGTCAACACATTCATTTAAACTACTTTGAAGCCAAGTTGTTTTTCTCTCCTGGCTTTGAACATCTCTTCCTTGAACCCCACCCTCGACAGCCTGAGGCAGCCCTGTCCAATTTCACACACTCTCCTTTGTTCCTTTCCTCCCTTTTAAGGGCTCTGGCTGAGCCAGTTGTTTCACATCGTTAGACCCTGTTTGATTATCCACCGGTGCCGCTTTGGCCTTGTCTTCACTAGGAAAAAATGGTGTGGGTTTATTACTAGATGTTAGCTAACTGCCAATAACTAATATGTGGTGAACTCCTGGTGTAGATGAAGCAGTTGTAGTTTTAACACATGGCAACAGGTTGTACTAAAACTGGAACGGCTTTATCCACAGTAGGCTTCTATTACGTGCTAGCTAATTCTCTGAGCCTGAAATTGGCCCTTGTCCTAGCTGAATGCAAAAAGGCCATTTTTCTTCCCCCACTCTGCTTCTACTTTCATCCACACTATTTCAGTGACATCTTGCTGCTCTGCCGCTCTTTAAACCATTTTCTTCCTCTCCCTCTCTGCCACTTCGCTTCTTGATATCAAGAGGGAACAACCCTCCCACCAAACCAATGGAAAGAAACTGCAGGGGAGAAAATACTCATTGATTTAAAAATCCATAGATAAGATGTAGCAGTCATAACCTATTGTGTTTTCAATCTGCAAAATACTTTGCAAATGTACACTAATGAATCACCTGTGCTGTAGGTAAGTTTTTTAATTATCCCACAGCTGACGCACAAAGAGGTGAAGTGACTTGCTCAGCGCTACAGATGGACACAATGTTGGAACAAGGATTAGAGCTTGGGAGTTCCTTGCTGCAAGTCCTCTGATCTGGCCACTGGATCACACATTTCTATTTGTGTGTACAGTACAGTCTTACATATACTTAAGATATTACAAAATTATTTAAAAATCATGCTGAAGAATAATAATTAACGTAGCGCTTTACATTTTCAAAGGACTGTGTGGACCTTAATGAATTAAAATTGAGGACAATTGATTTTCAGGGGGACTTATGTGCATTTATAATTTTTACCCACTGTATTTTAGATATTAGAATGTATTCCCTCTATTTAGAATCTAGAGCCACACCCACAAAAACTGGTCAGTTTGTAACATTTGAAATCCAGTTCAAATAATTTGTCATGTTGCATAAAATGTGCCTGTGATACAGTTTAACAAAAATGTATGAAAAATGCATTAACCCTTATGGAAAATGCTAGGAGTTGCTACTATTTAAAATTCATGGGTATCTCCAAGCTATAAATTCTCATTCTCTAGATCCTGTTACACTCGGATACTCTGTCTCTGACCAGGAGTATCAAGTCCCTTATTTTCCTAAGGCCATAAAATTCACTAAAATTGGCACAGCTGCAAGTACAGACGGGGGGGTTTGCAAGCACTTGTTTGGGACCATGTCTAGATACAATTGCCATTTAAATAAGTCTCCATCAGAACAGGACAAAGATGCTGAACCTCAGTTTAACTCCCTTGGAGTAACTAGTTTAACGCTGTTCACCAGTGAAATCACCTCTCAGCCTAAAATGTAGTCAATGAAAACACATTCACATCCTATACAGATACTTACTGTTGCATGCTTTAGTTTAGCTACTCTAAACTAGCCAGGGGGATACAGACATCTCAGCCCTCTTGGTGCCCTTGGAAAATAGGCCACTTTCCTCTTCCCCAGAGGTGCAACAGCCAGTTTAAATGCAATGGACATAGCTAACAGGACAGTTCTGCAAGGTGCTGAGAACCCTCAACATCAGCCTCTTGAGACATGGGAGCCTAGAACTCCTGAATTCTAATCTCAGCTCACCATGGACTCTCTTGTCTGATTATTTAACCCCTCTGCCCCAGTCTCCATCTGTAAAGTAGGATTAATATTTATGTACTTCAGCAGCACTGGTGCAAGGATTGTTAGTTCACATTTGTGCAGTGCTTTGAAGCTACATAATGCCATGTTCAAGCTAAGTATCGCTGTTTTTACCGTGGCTATAAGTAATTTTGTGGTATTTCCACCTGACCAGGTGGTTGATCGAGCATCAGGACTGATCCAGCTCCAAATCTCTAAGCTTTCAAGCAAGGTTTTATTCCTAAATTCCCCTTTACCCCAGCTCCACTGGGACAAAGGATGAAGGCCCAGCAAAACCGTGATACAAGATAACAAAAGTGAGGCATTATTAACAACACAAAATAATTTGCAAAACAAAAGCAAAAGAAACACGTCAATAAAATAGGTTCAGATTTTTAAACATAAAATGTACAAAAATATAGATATAATAATTTATATTTAGACAATAACTGTCATTCATAAACACTGTAACAATCCACTAGGGGGAACCAGAAGGTAATTCATTGCTAAATAGATTATGGTGTAGAAATTCAAGCTGCATAATTAAACTGAGGCAGTGATGAGCATGGATCCCAGTGAGACTATGGCCTTGTTTTCGCTGCTAGAAAAGGTACATTGATTACCATGGGATAACTGGCACGCATGAGCTATTCCAATGTAAAAACACTTTAGTTTTACCGTATGGTGAGTAGCCCTGTACCCCTTTCAGGGGCTGACCTCTCATGTTTACCTCATGGTAATTCTAAATGTCTTGTCTCCACTGTGTTTTTACCTTGGGATAGCTCAGGAGTGTTAGTCACCCCAAGGTAAAAAAATGCACATTTTTTAGTGATGGCAAGGCCTAAGATCAGTTCCCTCTACTCTATGTTTGTCATTTCTCCTATATTACTGGTATGACTCACTGCCCTTCACTTGGTTTCTCTGTGATGTATTTGCAGGGGAAACCAAGAGTGGAGAAGTTCTCCATCTCTTGTCTGGTCTCTCATTCTAACTGTTTAGCAATTTTCCATGCCACTGGGTTTTTCCTCTCTCCTCCACCTCTCCATATTTTTCTCTCATTTGCCAAATATATTAACACCCATTCTTTACCTTGGTGCGTGGCTTCTCATGTAGGGATTCCGCTGGTGTACTTCCCCTCTTGCCAGAAAGCATGTTGTAATGGTGTGTAGGACAGATGCTATGCAATTATATTGGGATCTCCCTAGTATATGCTGCTGGGAATAACTCCTTTACATGGGCAGGGATTTATGCACCTAAGCTCCTAATGCACAGTAAGACCCAGGACACACAATAGCCTTAAAAAGGATTAGCTAGTGCAAGCCATCCCTGACCCCTCTATGACACTGTGGGTGACTGTGGTGTTTAGCCACAGCCCACATCACCCCATGGGGAGCACTGGAAACAGAATATCTCCTGTTTTGCGCTTTGTAGATCAATTTTAAGGGCTGTGGCATACTCCTCAGTTGACCTGCCGCTGTACTACTTTCCATCCCTTCTTACCCCCTTTTGAGAGAATAGCACATCTGGTCCCTGGAGGAACGATAACAGTAGCAGTGCTTGTGTTCCCTCTAGCTCAAGGGTTGCAATTCTGGCAAAACCTTACACAGACTGTGTAGGGAAGGGCAGGGGCTATTTGGTCCTTCCTCTCCTTACCAGCCCCCTTCCATCCTCACTGCACAATCCTGTGAGGACCAGACAGAATGTAGACCCTAGTCTCTGGACACCATCTGCATAGTTTATGAACCAGCTAGGATGGGGGGAGAGGGGAGGAAATCCAGCTAGCAATCTTCAGGAGAAAATCATTTTTGCTACAAATCCAGAAGGAAATGACCTGGAGTCTTATAGCCTTCCCCAGGCCCCTAAGTTTTCACAATCATTCTGTGAAACATTCTTTAGCAGTGGTTTGATCCTGAGAGTCCAAGGAAAGTGTGGATACTCAGAATTGGGCCCTAGATGCTGGATATTCATTTCACTTCCCCAGTCTGTACAAAATATGCTGCCCTTAAAGACATGAGCCCAACCCTTCAGTCCTTACTCATGGCCAAAATTCCTTTGTCTGAACAAGAGCTGTGGGTACAGATCCAATGGGCTGGATTGGGCCTCAGCTACTGCAAATTAGAAGATGATTTTTGGAGTCCATGGAGCTATGCCAGTTTACACAAGCTCAGGCTCTGGCCCCATATATTTGTGGAAATTTACTTCACTTCAAATCCACACTAAAAGCTCCCCTTAACTTCAGTGGCAGATCTGGATACACCAATAGTGGCAGGGTCAGGCTTTAGATTTTAAGGGGGAGATGTTCAAAGGCACCAAAGTCTGTTGGACTCCTAATTCCCATTGTGCCTTTGAACATCTGCCCTTAAACCAGATGTGTCTTCTGATCTTAATACTTGGGGTACTGACCTGTATAAACCCTTATGCATTGAGAGGACAGTACGTGGTATACCCTACCATCTTATAAGTCAAGTGTAGTATTTGCTCACCATAGATAATGACTTTCTAATCTCATGGGATCTTTGCAGTGCTAGAGCCTCTAAGAGGCATTTTATGAAGATACGAATCCTTCTGAGAAGCAGTAGGCTCAATGATGCTGGCAGCTGGGATGCCAGAGTCCCTTTACAGCATGTAGATGGAATTCAAACACCCTTATACCATTGGTAGTAGCTATTCCGAAACCCCTTACGTTCTTGTAAAGTTTTAACAGAATTTTGTCTAGTACGTTTTGTGAAGAATTTAGCAGGTAAGAGGAAGGAATTGCTTCTAATGCTGATATGGTGCGGTTACTCCCTCCAGAGAGATCCCAGCACTGAAATCTGCAGGCCCATCATGGATCAGTTCCATACAGTTATTGCAGGAAGGCATGTGTGCATGACAAAGGGTCATAACAAGATTCCTCAACTAGCCTCATTGGTTCATTCTCAGCAAAACTGGAGAGGACAAGGAACTGGGTTCCTAGCATAGAAACTGTATTTCAGTTCTCCTTCTTCCCATTGCATGGTGTGGCAAATGTAATCTCCTGGTTAGGTAATTATAGAATAAGGTTGGTCAGGTAAGCAATACTGTCAGTTATGAAGAAAGAATATATGGGCAAGTATCCCCGACGACAGCCAGGGAAACACCAGAGAGCGCAGCGAATCAGGTTATGGATTACTGCAATCTTTTCACCGTCAAACTTCTGGCATTACAAATTTTGCAAAGCAACAAACTTTTCTCAGCCAGACTGGTTGCTGAAACAGCTGAGCATCCCATCACATGAGCATCCCTCCATTAGCTGGCTGTGTACATCCTGCATGTGAAAAGCCAGGCTCACTCACTGGTTAGACCTTGATCTCACAACTGTGGGGTATGGCTAATATTCGGCTAGATGGGAATCATGCCCCCTTTAAGACTGTACTCTGTGAGCTGAAGATGAATTCCTCTGACATCGCTTTAACAGGCTGGATCTTTCTCCCCAAATTTGAGATTCGAGAAAACTGTGTGTTAAAACAAACAAACACACACCCAAAGGGAAAAGAACAACAACAAAACAATCCCAGGATGTGGGTAATACTGAAGGTTGCACCTCTAATCATAACAGCCAGGGTGACCTGTTGAACAGGATTGTAAGTCAGCCCCAGCATTGCCAATAAGAGGCAATTAAAACAATTTCCACTTCACCTATGATCTATTATCTCTTTCTTTTTTACTACCTAAGTACTAAGCTCTTCCCTCTCTTTCAGGATAGGGCAGGGCACAGAGATTCCTTTCTCTTGATGCTTTTTCTCCTTGAGATGGTTGCTGCAAAATAGCTGATTTGGCTCAGCATCTGGGAAAAGCTCGTCCAATAATATTCTCCCTTATCTTTGAACACCAGAGCTGTCAGTTCAGAGGTGGCTGTGGGGATGATATGGAGCATGCTGATAGCTTTTGAGGGGAAGGATTTCAATGTTAATGTACATATTTAAAAAAAAAAAAGTCTAGTTTAGCAGTCTGGTTATTTTCATACATGGCTTCATAAGGCGATAAACCTACTGGATAAAGTACATAAGACAGCTGGCTCCCAGAAGTCACACAGAATTCTTCCTCTTTGTGTTTTGTTTTTTCTTTTAAAAAAATCTTGGATTGGTTAAAGACCCAGGTCTTGTATGAAATGTTCTATTTTCTAAAAAAATGGGTGTTTCTTTTGTTTTTTCCCCCCTTACGTTGATTTTGACAAACCCCTTTTTTGTAGCGCTGTTGTGGCACAAACTTGTAGTTGCAATGGCCAAATGTCGAATAGTTCCACACAGGCTTAGGAGGAATTGTGTCCAGTGATCCTCAATTGGATTGGCCAGCATCAGAGCTCCAAGTAGCCGATCAGAGCCAACATTACTAGAGAGTTAGTCATAATAATGACAGTATGCGGTGCTGGATTGGCTGACGAATTTTCCACCATCATACTTGTACCTGAAAGAGAGAGAAATAAGAAACCACCATGATGAATGATTCTCTTGTACTGGTACCACCTGTTTTCTTTTTTCGCCAAGGATCCAGCGAGGATTTGGTGAAATGTTACTTCTTGGAATGCTGGATGCTGCTGCTTTATCTATTGTTGATGCATTTTCAAGGAATAATTTTGTTTACAAAGAGAATAGAATAATATTTACTATGGGCTAAAACCTGAAGGACTCAAGCAAAACATTGAGCTTAATGGGAAACTCTCCTGTAGCTTGTCAGAGCTAAGGATGAAATATTAGCTTGCCCCTTTGAAATCCATAGGAGCTTTGCCATTGATATCAGAGGAGTCAGGTTTCCACTGTAAATGAATATAAATCAAGTACAGACTTCAAGGAGTTTGGCCCACAATGAATAACACCAGCTTCAGAGTAGACTAGAGGGAGGGCATGATAGTGGTCTGCCTGTATGTGACGAATGCAAACAGAGAAGCGGGAGAGAATAACCCAGCAGCCACAGCTGAGCGCTGGAAAATGGTACTTGCAGAAAGTACCAATAACTAACGCGCATGTGTAAAAATAGGTCAGGTTACAGACCAGGGATAGAACTGCCCCCGCTTTCCCACCCCATGTGCTCGATGAAAGAAGTGGGATCTGGAACCAGTGTTCATTCTGTTCTATGGGCCAGAGTTGGGACAAAGACACAGACTGAGGCCTGGTACAAAATAGGGCAGCGAAAGGAATGATACAGGCTTAGCTCTTTTAAATTAACATACCACCTCGGATTCACCATTGTTTCCAAGGGTCAGTAAAATGTTATGGCATAATGGCCATTTGGTGCATGACCAAGGTAAATGAGTATCCACTTGTGGGATATGTGCAAGGGAATAAGGCACAGAAAGGAGCAAGAGAAGAGCAGAGCAGACACACCGCCATTTCTGAGGATGTGAACCTCTGCTGGGACTCCATCTCCTCCTGGCCCCGTTGCCCTAATCTGCACCAGAGCGTGAGTGGAGTCTTCAGGCACTGGGATCTCAATCTGGTTCTTGCTGGCCAGGTACAGTGTGGGAGTGGAGTGTGAGTCCTGCCGGTAGAGCATCTGTTGGAAGATATGTTTGAGTTTAGTGTCATGGGGTCTTTCCTTGTTTTCTTCAGCACAGCATGAAAGAGGAGACCTTGCTATGTGCTGCCTGTACCTTGTACCCAGTAACAGTGGACTCGTTCGCCTTTGCAACCACAGGGTCCCACTTGACGCTGACACTGGAGCCGGAAAATGTCCAGGAGATGTTACCAGGTGGCCTCTTTGGGGCTAGGAGATAAAAGATGATTGAGAGTTCAGTGAGGATGAGAAACAGAAGAAAGCAAAAGGAGGATGCTCTACCCATGACCAAGGGCCATCAGGTCACCTTCTGAGACCCACTGGCCAACCTGGAGGGTAGGTAGCACCAACATGGCTAGGAATAGCAGAAGAGCATTTTAGCTAGAGTCATCTGAATAAAAAACAACCTGATATAACTGGCAACAATTCATGTTTTCCCTTTGCTGGATTTGAAATGTTTCTTTCTGATTGACTCCCAGCACAGAGCTGGGAACAGTTCTCAGCCTGAAAGCATTCTTGCTCCTTTGTCAAACTGTTTCTAGACCTTGTGTGTTGTGAGCTTTTGCACCTTACGTTCACCTCAGTCTGATTATCATTAGCTGTTTGGTTTATTTCATTGGCAATGTATTAGTAGCTGATGTCTCAAAAGCTGGCAGAGTAGGTGAGTAATAATTAATTCTAGAGGTTAGGGATTCCCGGGCTGTCCTAAGGTATAAAGCACTGGTGCCTAGCTTCAGCAGTAGCTCTCCGGATAATAGCTGCTAAATTCATGCTAGAATTCAAGCAGAGAGAAAATCAATAGCAATGGTTATTTAAACGATATGATTTGAGGACCAACATCTCAAAATCTTTGAGCCAAAAACAAATGCTTTATACCAGTGGAAAGCTCAGATTGACACATTTTTGTCTGAGCAGATTCTAAACTATCAAAACTTAGAATCAACCCTGGTCTTTTGCCACTGATCCAACAGGGACAGAATATAGCCATTGTGCTTGGTGCTCACTCACGTGGCTTTGTTGTTGTGATGTTGGTAGAGGGACTGGCTGGTCCCGTTCCAGCCCGGTTGTAAGCTCTGACTGTCACATGGTACTTTGTGTTGGAGTTCAGGCCTGTCATGTGAGCTGAGGTGACAAGACCTACTGTCCTCACTCTGTCTGCCGCTGCCTCTTTATCGCCATCCTTCCAGTATCGGATCTAAACAGACAAGTACACGGAGGTCTTAGCCCTAAGCCATTGAGACGTTTGCACATGTGGCTACCAGACCCACTCCACCCAATGCAGGAGACCTGGGTGCTGGAGCAGTTGCCTCAGGAGTCCCTTTCTCTGGGCCAGAGGATCTCAGGCGTATCAGGGCGCAGATGAGCTGGTCTCTGGGTGGGAGTAAGTGGGGTTAGAGTACTAAGGTGAATGATCTCTGTAGGGCAATGCCATGCTGTTGGTTTCCACATGATGCAGACTGTGGGCCATCCTGACTCCCCTCCAATTCCCTGTATTTTTTTTAAAATTGTACCATGATTGATGCATTTTCCAGAGAAGCCCTCGGAAACTCAGGTTGTACACTGACTGTCATTTTCATACAGGGGATTATTAGCCAAACCCTGGGGCTCTTACTCAGATTTTTATTCGTGCCAGCTCCTACTGGAGTCATAGCTGCCCTCACTATTTGGCCCTGTGCATCTTGCTTGGCCTGTGACCAGAATCAAACCCACTGGCTGTGGAATGGCATGTGGCAGGAATGGGAAACCCCATCATGACAGTTTCTCTAGTGGCACTGCTACTGGCTGCATAGAATCAGCATTGCCTACAGCAAAGTAGAGGCTGGAATCCCCTCTGCCCTTGAAAATGGAGGCCCCAGTTATATGCTTTCACTTCCTGTAGCCTAGGAAGATAACTAATTTGCCTCATTTGTGTGCTCCAGCCTGAGTCTCAGTCCTTGTTCTAGCCCTTCCCTTTTCTTACCTCGTAGCCCAGAAGGACTCCATTTGTGTCTCCCTGCTCAACCGGCTCCCATGACACATCCATTTCCGAGGACGAAACGGCCTTGGCTGTAACCCTGGAGGGAGCCACTTTTGGTTCTGGCAAAGGACGGAAAAAAAACCCGGCAATAGAAGTCTTTCATGACAGCAGGTGACAGGGGCACTGCCCCAGAAGGAGAGGTTTCACGGCCAGAGGCCAGCTCTATGGCTATGGGGTGGCTACAGCAGGCGCTGCTCACTGGAGGCATCATGAACTGAAGCTGTGAATGTGGGTTTTATGTAACCAGGAGGGCAGCCTGGCTTGGGAAGGTGTGTGACAGGAGCTCTTGGGAGCTGAATGTCTATTCTTCTGCAGTGGGTGTATGTTTGTAGGTGCACTTGTGAGAACGTGTTTGTATTACAAGGCACTATGTGAGCACTTCTAGCCTGATCCTCAAACCACCATCAACCGACCTTCTAATAACAGGAAACAATTTCTAGCAGTGAGACTTATTAGGCTGAAATAGCTTCTCTCAGAAGAAGCAGTAGCAGACACATCAGACTGAGTCACCACAGTCCCTCCTTACCTTCCTCTGCAGAGTACACGATGGCAGTCAGGCTCTCCGGTCCCTCCCCCTTCCTGTTGTATGCTTTGATTTTCACTTCAAATGGGGTGTAGGGCCCGATGCTCTCGTTGCGGTAAACGTAATGCAGGGATTCTGGGTGGGGCACCTGTGCAGTCTTCCACGCCTGGGTGCCTTGCTTGCGGAATGACAGGATGTATCCAAAGCCATCCCCGTTCTGGTACTCCCGCAGCATTGGCTACGATATGGGACAAGAAGGAAAGGACACGTTGGCCTGGTGCTTGTTTTATACCCATAGTGCATGCAGTAGATTTGATCTATACAGCAGACAGAATTCTGCCCCTTGGGCCTGTGTGTGCAAATCCCACTGAAATGGCTCTGTAGTACAGCATCAATGCCACTGCAGTGTTGCTAACTCTTGCAGTGTTACCACAGGTCTTGTGATATTTTGTGTGTTCTTACAGCCTCTGCTCCTGGAGGCTTATGATATTCACAAGAAAATAGCCCACATCCTTTATATAAAAGCATAATAATATTTGTATAGAGGGGCCCGTATCTGCTCCCTCTACAGTCTGCAGTGGAATCAGGATCATATCGAGTGGTAATCTACATACCCCCTTTTCCTTCCATCTTTGCTTTTGTCTCCTTTTCACCCACCTTCTCTCCCTTTGTAGCTCCTCTGTGCTCCCTTTTCAGAGCCAAGTCTGTCTCCTTTTCCCTTTTTCTGCACTCTTTGTTGGCCTGTGCCTACTGCCAACTTACCGTCCAGTTGATGATGAGCTCACCGGGGGCCCCTCCTCCTCCACTGAGCCCAGATGGCGCCACAGTAGGGGCTGTTGTGTTCCCCCAAAAAGAGAAGGAATGTGAGAGTTTAAAAACAAAACAACGCTGGAAAGAAAAGCACCCATGCTTCAAAACCTGGGAGCAACCAACTTCCATCAACTCTCAAACCTGCGCTGGCCCATCTGGTTCTAACTGTTAATACTGAAGATATTTTAGGTGTGATTTTCAGAGGTGCTGAGCTCCGACAGTCCCTACTAAATTCAGCTGGAGATGTGCGTTTTCAGAGCCCGTGAAAACCAAGCCCTAAAAAGCCTAGTGTGGGTGAAATGGTGTTAGGTGTGAGCTGCCAGTTCACCACACACATTCAGAGCATTCCTTGTGCCAGTCTTGCACTTCAAGCTCCTGAGCTTTTGGCTAAGACCAAGAGTAGTATTGACTTAATATACAGTTAGTTGTGCACAGGGGACTTCCCCTTGTCCTCACAATGGGTTGGACAGTGGTTCTTATAGGAGGCTGATTTGTCTTGCATACCCCAAGTTTCAGCTCACTTAAAAACTACTTGCTTACAAAATCAGACATAAAAATACAAAAGTGACACAGCCACTAGTACTGAAACATTGCTGACTGTCATTTTTACCATATAATTATAAAATAAATTCTGACACACACCCCTGATTGAGAAACACTGATGTATTATAAACAAGTCAGGGTCTGTATAACATTTTAATTTGTACGGACTTCACTAGAGCTTTTCATGTAGCCTGTTGTAAAACTAGGCAACTATCTAGGTGAGTTGCTGTACCCGCCGAAGACCTCTGAGTACCCCTGGCTGAGAATCTTTGGACTAGCTCTAATAGCTCTTTTCCATTTCTTACCACTAGGATCCTATAAAGTTCTCAGAGCAGCAAATACTCAGGGCTGGGAAGTCTTTATTTTGCATATTGCACAAGACTGAGCTCGTTGTCAGTGGTTAACAGATGGTAAATAACGCTCGTGAAGCAGTCATCCAGCACTGTTGCGCCTTTATCTTTGGGATGTAAAGGGGTAAGGAAAGATGCATATTTTGTGTCATCACCATCTCTAGGAGTACTCAGTGAGATGATGAACTTGTGGCAATGCCTAAGTGAGCATGAAAACCATCCTGTTCTATTGCAGAGGGGTAGGGATAGATGATCCCTGATGTCTCCTTCTAACCCTGAGCCTATATGCACCTACCAGCTTCTTTGGTGCGGATTTTGCTGGAGGGCCCACTAGGATCCCCAGCTCCAAGGATGTTGCTGGCTAGGACCCGGAATTCGTAGTCCATCCAGGGGATGAGATTCACCACCTGGGCTGTCTCCGTGTTGCCCTCAATATTTGCAGGATCTATAACCCAATAACATGAGAATACAACAAATAGAGCAAGTGGCAGTCAGAAAGCAAAAAATAATAAAAATAATAATTCCATCCCAGAGCAATCTGTGTGGGCAAAGGCAGGGCTGCTGCCATGAAAACACTTACTGGTGCGCACTTGCTTCCATTTGTTGGAGAGTAGGGTGCGGGCCTGGATGGTGTATTTGGCAATAGGACTGTGGTTATCGAAGCCATGGCTCCAGCTCAGCTGGATGGTGGTGTCGCTGATGTCCACCGCCACCACGCCCCCAGGGGGCCCCGGAGGTCCTACCACAGTGAGAGAAAGACAGTGACATCAACAGTCCCAGAGCAGGACTCAGCCGGGCTTGTTGCTCTTCAAGCAACATCCATATGGTAGGTCATAATCAGGCCACTGTACCCTGAAGGGTAAAAGTGTAGCCTCAAAATTTGTCGTCCTTTAAAACATTTGGGATCTGGCATGCGTGGAACCTCCTCCGGATTCTAATTCCCTTCTCACAGTTTAAATGTGTGTTGCGCACCAAGCACCATGAGGAATTTAAATAGCTGTTGGTGGGAGGTTTTTGGGTGTGAGAGCGTGTTGGTCCCTGGCAGGGAATCCAATTTGTTTGGACTCGTTATGCGCTGCATGCAGAACGTGGGAAGGAACGGCTAAAAAAATTACCTCTTACAACCAGCATGGCTGACTCAGATGTGCTGTCCACAACTGTCTGGGCTGTGCATGTGTACCGCCCGGAGTGCCTCAGCTGAGTATTCAGGATGGCGAGGTCCCCAATAGCCTCTTTCTATGCAGGGAGAGAGACGGCAATGGACGAAATGTGAGAGCAAACTTGGGGACCATATAACACATGAGATGGAGAAAGAGACGCAGGCATTAAAACCCAGGGCTCTCCCAGCAAGGTCAGGAGGATTGGCGAACTGGACGCATCCTAGAAGAGCCAAAGGCACAATAGTAAATGGAACTCAGGATGTTTTGTTTCCCCCTTTGCCCCCTTTTTGGAGAGGGCATCAGCACAGAGCCCCTTGATACTCACCCTGCTAGCTCTCATGTAGTGCCCTTCAGACCTGTCAAAGTCAATGGGGAAGTCCTCCAGGGACCAGGTGAAGGTTAGGTCCATAGTTGGGTCATGGGAGGCATGGCACTGCAGGGTAATGTTTTCGCCTAAGTTGATGTCCGCACTAGATGGTGCCAGGGTGATTTTAGTGGCATCTGCAGAGGAGGTGAGGGCTGTTAGTTGCAGATGTAACCTCCATGCACCAGTCATTGTCTGGCTAACAACACACAGGCTGATTTGGGGTTTGACTGTGCAAAATCAAAATCTGATCAGCATGGATTTGCAAAGCCAAAGCCACCCCTGTTTTTGTCTCTCTCTAACTAGAAACCATCAATAGTTTTCCAAGGGGTAGAAAAGGATTAAATTAGATGCAAAATAGAAATATTTTCTCAGGGCCAATTGCTCCTGGTAACCTTTGTGGAAGCAGGGTGGTGGATTGAAGGATTGTCCTGATGAATGAAATGAGTTATGGGTGCGATTCCCTCTGAGAACTGGATTGTTTTCTGGGAATCGAAGGAGAAGGAAATGTGTCCCCCTTCATGTTAGGGAACTCTTAGCACCCTCCTTGCTGCATCAGCCTGAGTACAAGCCAAATAGCTCTACCTCGAACTGAGAGGATTCCTGTGCTGTTGGCTTTTCCCATGAAATTCTCAGCAAAGCAGGTATACTTCCCCTCATCAGATTTGCTGATATTCCGGAGGATCAAGGTGCCATCTGGGGTAATAGTCACCCTGGAGAAGGAAAAGAGCCTCAGCAAGAAGTGAGATTAAAATGGCATGGACAGCCAGGGGCGGATCTATGTATTTTGCTGTCCCAAGCACGGCAGTCAGGTGGCTTTCGGCTGCACGCCTGTGGGGGAGGTCCGCTGGTAACACGGATTCGGCAGCATGCCTGTGGGAGGTCCGCTGGTCCTGCGCCTTTGGCATACCTGCTGCCAAAACCGCATGACCGCGGACCTCCAGCAGACATGCCGCCGAAGGCAGCCTGACTGCCGCCCTCACAGCAACCGGCAGGCTGCCCCCCTTATCTTGTCGCCCCAGGCACGTGCTTGGAGCCGCCCCTGTGGACAGCAGTCATGTTCCCGGTGTGCACCAACCTCTAGATGGAATTCCCAGATGCTGCTGACTTCTCTAAGGATACAGGTCAGAAAGACCAGACTGCAAAAACTAGGTAAGACTTTTTAAAAGAAGCAGCAAATGAAGTGCAGCAAACATCAGTAGCATTTTTAAAGAGGGGATCTTTGATGTTCAATCCTATGTAATGTACCCTCCATGGAAGCTTTGAAATGGAAGAATGTGAGCATTCTCTAAAACGGAGTACAGGTAATTGGTCCTTGTAACATGCTGCTCTTCCATGTTGATTAGCTGGAGGGCTCAGGATTTGTGCTTCCATTTCACCTTGAACTGTCTTTGTTTTTTACCATTTTTTGGTTCATGAGGAAGCAAACATACACCACTTATCTCAGCCTCTGGGGATTGCCAGCCTATGTGGGCCTTGGTGGAGCGTGATGGAGTGTGTTCCCCACACGAGCCCTGCAACAGCTGAGTTAGGCCAGGTGGACCCAATCAGCTAGTTAGGCTGCAAGCAGGGGAGCCTTAGGCTATGAGGAGGCCACTGATTGGGAGCAAGCTCACTTGTGCAGGAACAGGGGGCTGTATAAAGCCAGGTAGTGGGCTGCAAACGGGGGCTGCTGCTGGGAAACACTTGAGTGAAGTAGCTGCCATCACTCCCTGAGTGGAGGGAGTTGGAGACTGGCAAGGAGAGAGTGATGTAGGAAGAAGACCAGAAAAGCAGCAGCAAGAAGTGGGATTGTGGCTGCTTGTCATAGGGTCCCTGGGCTGGAACCCAGTGTAGAGAGTGGGCCTGGGTACCTTACCAGCCACTGGGGAGTGGAAAAGGGCGTTGGAGACACCAGCCAGACAGAGGGTCCGGAAAGACTGAATTCCCTAGAAGGGGAAGACCTTAGTGATCTGCCTGGAGGACCAAGCCACAAAGAGGAGACTGCAGTGCCTGGAGTGAGAGGGGCCATATGGCGAGATGGGACGAGTGAAGACGCCACTGCAGGGAGAACACAAGAGTGGCAGAGCTAATCCCCAGAATGGCCAGCAGGAGGCGCTGTGAGTGGTGAGTGAGCCCCATGACAAGAAGGGGCACTTTTTCAGAGGATTTTGTTCATCCTCCATTTCTTTCCTTCAGTTTGTTCCTCCCATCCCCTAAGGCCCTCCATGTGGCTGAGGAAGGCCCTAATGCATGTAGCTCCTAGATCTGCCAGAGGGCTTGCTGCGGAACAATACAAAAGGTTATCATATTCCCAGGGCCTAACAAATGGACCCAGGTATTGCATGATAGTCAAGGGTGCTAACTAGAGGGCCACCAATTAACAGCTGGGTGGTCTTCTGCAAGGAAGACATGTTTTTAGCTGTTGTTGTTCCTAGCTAGAAGCAGACTTGGTGTAGTACCTGCTGCTGTTGATTAGGAGTTCAGTTCCTTTGGTCCAGAGCACAATGGACTTCGGTGCTGCTCTTGGCTGGCACGGGATGATGACCTCCCCACCTCGGGCTGCTGGTATCAACCGCTTCACGGGGTTTAGCCGAAAATCTGGCGCTAAGGCTAAGACGAAAAGAGGATTAAGGGATCTTCTCAAATACTGAACTATGAGCATGGTAAAGCTACAGTGTAACTGGATTCTGGTTTGTCACCAAACTGCATGATGATAGAAATATAACAATAGCATGATGGATGAGCAATTCCTTCACTGCTCAATGACTGCTGGATTGTGTTGGCTGTTCCATCATCAACCAGGAGAGGTGCTACCTGATTCTGATGTATCATGCTTGGCGATGGATCTTGCAAGGTCTTTGCCAAGACACAAAACCAGCCAATTTCAAAGAGGATGGGGATGTTCACTTCCATGTCCTGAGCAAATTCCAATTGGTGTAAATACATAATGTCCCTAAAATTTCCCCTTTCAACTGGATATGAAATTCTGCTTTACTTGCTGTTAAATGGCTGCTGCTTAGAGCATTTCACTTCTAAGCTGTTGGTTCAAATTCAGCTCAGGCCAGTACCAACGCAAAGACATTATCATGTGATAACTGTTTGGTCTCGGTGAAATGAGTTTTGGATCTGTCCAGTTCCCCTTTGCTGCCAGCCACAACAGACTGACTGGGTTATGGATACTGACCTATTTTCTCAGCCCCGGTTCCTAGGTCAAGGGAAAACTGTGTAGTGGGGGGAAACTTGAGGTGCTGCAGTCTGTGCAGTGCCTGTTCTGAGGCTCAATAGAGGAGTTCATTCTCCAGAACTGTCTGTCCTTTTAGGAGTACTACATTTACACAAAAATGTAATGGATGTAGTGGTTGATGTGCCCTATCCCAGAGGTGCTACATTTTTGTGGTGGGTAAGTGGTTCTCGTATGCTTGTAAAGGACTGAGATGAAAAAGGTAGCGTACATATACAGTAAATATATTAGGACTATATCTACAACACTGCAGTGTCTAGCTAGTCCTTGGAAACCCGGGACCCCTGGGAAAATGATGAGTTACCTTGCACTGTTAATTCAGCACTTGCATACACCGTGCCATGTTTGTTCTCGGCTACACACTGATACATGCCAGAGTCTTCCAGGGCTAGCTTGGAAAGTCTCAGCTCTCCGCTGCTCACTTCGATGCGGTTCTGTGCAAACAGGAAGATCAGCGGATTAGATGGGAACAAAGAAAATGAGACTCAAGACCCAGGCGTTCAGAGCTGAGTTCCATTTCCGCTTCTATGCCAGCTTGTTCCAAAGTTTGTATTGTTTTTCTGTCTATCAAATGCCTTCCTAGCCAAACATTTACAGGGCTTTCGCCACTGTGGTAGCTGACTGCTAGTGCAGTGAAGTGTGTAGGTATGTACTGACTGATCAGTGACTGGTCTGAGGTAAGCACCACTCTCTGGGGAGACTTTCCTGGCCCAAGGACTGGGTGTAAGGTCCCGGGGCTGCTGGTAACAGTTGAGAATGACTGGAGAATGGCACGATGGGAGTAAACATATGAAATGAGCTTGGCAGTCTCAGCAACTTCCCTTTCGGCGGTGGGGAGGGAGGTAAAACTACCACCCATATCAGTGCAGTTGGCAGACTGCTGGGCAGGGTCGTGGAACCGAAAGAGGAGGGGATGTTACAGGTGAGGACTGAGGTGAACTGGCTGAACTACACAGGGTGCTAGAACTGGAATGGTGGGGTCTATTGCAGGTCAGGGACATGTGAGCGGGTAGAGGTGCAGCCTTCACTGTTCCAAGCAAGGGCTGTGGTACCTGAGAGGTTAACGGCTGTCCATTCCGGAGCCATCTGATCGTAGGCCGTGGCTTGCCAGCTGCTGCACAGCTCCAGTGTAGGTCAGATCCAATGTCTGCTTCTGTGTCTGTGATCACCTTCAGCCACTCCGGCTGAGCTGCAAAGGAGCAAGAGCGATGTAGGATCCAGGAAGGTCAGATGTGAGTCTGCTCATGCCAGGCCCACAGCAGAGTGATTTATCACAGCACGTTACCTCATAGCAATAGCCTTTGCCTCCTGTGTGCAGATGCCAGGCCGGTTCTTCTCACTGGCTGCATCTACAGTATGAGGAGGGCTGTGATTCCCCTACATATGTCCACACACTTATGCAAACTCTCGTCAAGCTAATGCCAGTATAAATAGCAGCATAGCCACGGTAGCATGGGTAGCAGGAGTGGAGGGTGTGCCGAGTACAAACCTGCCCAAAACTCGTGGGTATGTACTTCACATGGTTCAGCCATGCCTTGGCTGCTATGAACCGGGCTACCACGGCTACACTCCTGTGTCGAGCTGGCGTGAGTGTGTGTGCATGAGCAGAGGAATCACACCTCTAACTCCTAGCATAGCTGTAGCCTGTGGGTCCCCCAGCCCACAACCCTGCCTCCAAACTAGACCTACCGCATTATGGGAAAGTCCAGATATGAGGAACCTGGTGACTTCTCTCTCTAGAAATGAAATGGAGCCCTAAATCCAATCAGTACTGAGCTGTGGGGAGGGCTGGATCTGGACTGAAGTATTTGGGTCATGATTATAGCTCTGTCTGACCTGTGTAGCGGATCCAATCTGTGACCCTGGATACAAATACCCCTGTGCTTTGGGAAAGTCTGATATTCCCAGCTGGGGTTCTGGCTCTGTTATCTCACCTCTGTGTTAATTGCTCAAGGGATAACTCTCTTGTCGGTTTTCATTCACCCCTACTGTGTTGGAAAGAAGAAAAAGCAGAAACCTGGACATGTGTTTAGTAGGATTCTGCTGTGGATTTGATTAAGGCTGGTTCAGATGCGACCAGTCCCCTCCCCAGGGCTCAGCTCATGGCCTGGGGCTCCTTGTGCTTTGGGAAGGGACCTGTTTAAGGGCCTTACCCTGAATAATAATGCGGCCCTGGTAGGTGTCTCTTCCCTTAGCATTTTCAGCCTCACACTCGTAAGTGCCTTCATCTTCAAAGTCAACGTTTTGGATCTGTAGGAGGGGCTCACTGGAGATCCATTTGGAAGGCTGTGAGCTGTCCACCTTTCGCCACTTTATCCGAGGGACGGGGCTACGTCAAAGCAAACGCAGTGAAGCAAAACTGCACAGCCTAATGCACAGTGCAACATATACTCCAATCCAGTGCAGCAAAATACAGTGCAGTGCAATTGCCTTCCACAGCTACCCCCCCGCCCCCAACACCTTCACCATGGCAGCCAGGACAAAAAGTCTCCACCTTTTGAAATGGTGGCTTGGCCCCTGGCCCTACTGTGCATTGGGAATTAAAGCAGCAAGGCTGTTCTTTCTACCCATCATTATGAAGGCCTGAGGGTCTGTGACTCTCTTCCAGTGTTGCTGCTGCCACCAAAGGGTGGAACAAAATGGACCCAAGAATACTCACTTTCCAAAGGCGAAACACTCAAGAGTCAATGGCTGCCCAGCCAGGGCGTAGGTGTCGGCAGGAAACTTGGCTTTAATGCTGGGTGCATGCTGTCTGGCATCTGCTGAAAGAAAAACATTGGTAAGGAGGTTGCAGGCCTTTTAGAACTGTACTCACACAGATTAAAAGGCAAAGGTCCTTGCAAGGATTCACCTCCTAAAAGCACATATTTAAGTCTCAAAGACATCAGCTGCTGCACTGCCTTCCAGCTATCATCCAGAGCCTGCTCGAGCATTGTCTAGTAGTTAAAGCAGAGCCCTGCGTTCTATTCTGGGCTTCGCCACAGATTCGCTGCATGATGCTGGGTGAGTCACTTAACTTCCCTGTGCCTCAATTTCCCACCTGTGAAACAGGGATAATTGTATTTATTTAGATTTAAAATGATAAAAAGATGCCTATCCCAGGGGCTAGGTGCCCTGACATGTTGGTTAATCACACAATTCAGTGAAATCCCAGAAGCATTAAAATAATCATTGCAAAAAGAACTCAGTCAGCCAGACAGCTGCAGGGACCCCCTTTCATCCGCTCCTTGTTATGGGATGCATACCCTCAGCATCCTGCAAAACCCCTTGCAAATAGATGTCCTTTGCAGCCTGCCCACAAGGTCATCAAATTCAGCTCCTCCTTGGTGGTGGGAGGAGGGATGTTGTCAAGTTCCATAGTCTCAAAGCCTTCACAGAGAACACCCTGCCAGCTGCCCCCTCTCTTTTATAACAAGGGGGAACCAGCTCCGGCACCCTGCTGACTGAGCTGTGGTAATGAGGCATGGGGAGAGAGGTGGTCCCTCAAGTAGGCTGGTGTCATAAACAGATAGCTAAGGGTTAATGTTTCTTTTACCTGTTAAAGGGTAACAAGGGAACCACACACCTGACCAGAGGACCAATCAGGAAATCGGATTTTTCAAAGCTCAGGGAGGGAATTTGGGGTGTGTGGCTTTTGTCTGACTCTCTGTTCTGTTGCTCTCGCTCTGAGAGTGAACTTTGTCTCCAAGCTTCTATAATCTTCTGTTTCCAATTGTAAGTACAAAGGTAGAAAGACAGTAAGCTTCTATTGTTTTTTTTTTTGTATTACATGTGTGTGTAGTTTGCTGGAATGTTTTAAATTGGATATCTTTTGAATAAGAGCTGTTATTCATTTTTCTTTAAGAAATTGACCCTGTATATCATCTACCTTGATACAGAGAACATTTTATGTCTTTTCTTTCTTTTTTATATAAAGCTTCTTTTTAAAACCTGATGTTTTCTCTGGGTAAGGCTAAGGAACAAAGGAGGGGGAAATCTCTTTGTGTTAGATTGACTGGTTGAATCTGCATAGCCTCTGGGTGAGGGGAGAGACACTTGATCTCTCTGTGTTTGCGGTATCTCCTAGGGCCAGCCAGGGAGGGAAGCCGGGAGGAAATAAAAGAGAGCAAAGGGAGGGGTTAATTCCTTTGTTGTAGACTCAGGGCATCTGAGTCTTGGGGTCCCCCAGGGAAGTTTTGGAGAGACCAGAGTGAGACAGGCACTGTAATTCCTGTCTGGTGCAGCGCTATCAGATCCAAGCTGGTAATTAAGCTTGGAGGTTTCATGCAAGCACCCACATTTTGGACGCTAAGGTTCAGAATTGGGATTTATGCTTATGATAGCTGGTCTCAGCCATTTATGGTGTTACAGGTCATAACCAACATCTTAAAGTCCACTCGGAGACCAATGGGCAGCCAGTGCGGATCCTGGAGCACTGGTGTCATAGGCACTCAGCGGGTCACCCCGCTAAGTCAGCAAGCTGCTGCGTTCTGCACCATCTTCCATCTCTGATTGCTTCTAAAGTGTAGCGCAATCCCTGCTGGTGCATCCTGCTCAGGGAAACAGGATGAGCTCTTCTCACCCTATGTGAGATTCCTAAATTCTTAATGATGAAACACTGCAGCTGGTGAGCTCAGTGCCTCGCACTATTCACTGTGGAGCTCGTGCAGTTTGTTTTGTATCTTTAGGTAGTTTGGTAATTTTACTTTTTATTTCAAGCTCTGAAAAGAAATGACATCCTGGAACTTTCCTACCATCGCCCAAATCCCTGCAGATGGAAAGCGTTTTCCAGGGGAAATGTTCCAATTCCAGAGTCTCTCTCCTTCCACTTTCCCTTCCTCAAGATCTCCAGCAGTTTAAGCAAACTAAAGGCCTGATCCAAAGCACATTGACTTCAATATGCTTGCTCAAGCCATAAAATTGTCCCCGTTGAATCTTGAGCCAAAGACCTTGTTTCTGTGATGACCACAGGTGCCAGTGCCTGTGGGAATGACAATTGTTGTCACTGTGAAACCACCTACAGGATTCGGCAGCGTACCCTACATTGGCTTCCCATTCATTTCTGGGTCCAGCTTAAAACTGTCCTTGATTTTTAACACTTCCCTCTGGACTTGTTCCAATCAGCAACAGGGCACCTGTTGCTCTTTACTTCCTATCTTTCTCCTTCACCTGGTTTAGCCCTGGCTCCTGCTCTGTAACTGCACATTGCCCAGCCATGGCTGGGCAGAGAGCCTCCTCCTCTGCAGCTCTTGCCACCTGGCACAGCCTCCCTGTATCTCCTCCTCCTCCTCGAATCTCCATCTGTTCTCAAACCTCTATTTCCTGTCATTTTATGCCTTTTAATTTGTCTGTCCTCCTGCTACATTGTGGGAGGTTTGTGATGCTGTCAGTGTGCTTGGTATAAAACCCTCTGGTGTGGTGCAGCTAATTCCCCCATGTGCAGCTAGCCAATCCTGTGAGCATGTGTGGAGTCAGGGTTTCACGTTCGCGTCCCCTCTGGCAGTGAGTGGTACCAGAAAGGTAGCGGGGGAGTAGCCCTTGCAGTCCTTTGAGCAGCTGCAGTTGTGCATAACCCATGAGAAGGCCCGAAGACCAACCCCCATTGCTGCCTGGGAGGGTCTTGGTGTTGTTGGAGGTGGAGGCAGCCAGAGTCAACAGGTGTTGTGGGCTGCAGAGAAGAGGCTTCTGCTCCTATAACTGCAATAAATGAGAGGTTCTCAGATGCCATGACTGTTGGCTCCTTGGCCTCTTTGTTGGGACTGCAAGGTAGTGCCACTGTGGTGGTGCTTTTGTGTGCCAGCAACCAACTTGAGACCCACTAAATGCTTTTCTAAGAGGCCACTGAATGGCAGAGTGCAATAACCATGAGTAACCACTGACTGGGCCAGGATTTGAGCCAGGGACCCAGAGAGGAAAGGCTTGAGCCATCCAGTCCCCCTCTTTCCTACTTTATCTTGGAGAGCTGTTCCCTCTCTCTCTAAGAATCAGCTTCTGGGGGGCACCACATTCCCACTCAGTAGCCCTAAAGTACTGACCTTCTGCAATAAGGGTGAGTCTGGCAAACTTGCTGAAGACACTCTTCCTGATGAAGTTGATGTGGCTTGTGGCAAAGCAGGAGTAGTTGCCCAGGTCTGATGCCTCTGTCTTGGCAATGTAAAGGTTTCCTGTCATCTGGGAGACAAAGCGCCTTCCATCTGCTGGGATGAAGTTGGGAAACTCATTCAGGAGCCATCGATAGGACAGGCCTGCATGGGAAAGAGTTAAGGGTGAAGTGCGAGAAATGCTGGCTCACCTGAACCACCTCCAAAGCAGGCTGCACCAAGAAGATTACTTCCCAAGCTGACACAAGCCGGACCCTAAGTTGCTCTATGGGTGGTGTTTATTTTCTCCAGGTCACTAGCCCCATCACGTAACTCCTTTGATTTGCAGGACTTAACATCAAAAGTAACTCTTGAAAATTGGCTCCTCTAGAATTCCCAAAGGCTCAGCAAGAAAGGGCCAAACCTATGGTCTGGTCCTATCTCGCCACATGAGGCCATTTCACACATCACCTGAAAGCCCTCAAATCACTGTTACTTTTGATATCCCCTTTGCTCTAGTGCATTACCTGGGTAATGTGGAGGGGGGCTGCAGGTGAACATCGTCCCCCAGCCCTCTGTAATCTTCACGGGGTCTCGCTCTTCTGTGGAGAATTCCTGCAAAACTAAACATGCACAGTGAAACCATCAGGTGAACAGCAATTACAGCTGCAGAGGGAATACGTTTCATTTAAATCAGGTTTTGTCATGCCCCAGCGGGAGGCATGTTGTGTGGTTCTGGAGCGAGCATTGCTCATGTAATTTCCAAGGGAATTAAAGGGGGAGAACTGTACTGCGGCAGGGCAGTGTGGCATGTTGCTCACACAGCGACTGCCGCCCGCAGGGAGCCAGGATCATTAGCTGTCTTTGCAAGAACACAGCCAGCACTGCCCCATAGGCTGGCCAGCAGGAAGCACTGGAGAATGATGCAACTCTTTCCAAGCCCCCTCCAGGCCCATGCATTCATCTCTTCAGCAATACACCTGGATTTCCATTGGCTTTGCAGATGAAGGTCCAAAGACCATTCCCGACACCCCTTTCCTTGTAGTGCATTGAATTCACTGCACCACCAAGCTTGGCCAGGTCCTTTCCCATTAGAAGAAGACTCTATAAAATTTAATTGAGATGATATTAGATACCATGTGACCAGGACCGGCGCCACGGTTTCTGGCGCCCTAGGCGCCGGGCCATTTCGCCGCCCCGCGCGCGGGTCTCGTGGCTCTGGTGGAGCTGCAGGCCACCGGAGCCGCGGGACCAGCGGACCGTCCGCAGAAATACCTGCGGCAGGTCCACCGGAGCCGCGAGACCAGTAGACCCTCCGCAGGTACGACTGCGACAGCTCCACCGGAGCCGCCTGCCGCCCCCCCCAGCAAAATGTTGCCCCCCCCCATAATGCTGGTGCCCTAGGCGACAGACTAAGTCGCCTAAATGAAAGTGCCGGCCTTGCATGTGACTTCTAGCACTGAAAAGGCAAAGGTGGAAGTTCATGCATATTTTGCTAGTCCCAACAGAGGCATAAATGGCCTTGTGTTGGCTGCCTTCATGGCACTGAATGAATGTATCTTGAAAAGGAAAAGAGGGTAGAAAGACAGTAGCATGGAAGCCTTTTGCATCCAACCCACTAACAACAGGGGGTTATGGAAAAGTCTCCTTTATCCTCCTGTGTTAACAGTGGGAGATTTGATTTACCCCCCGTGCTATTGCAGCTGCATTGCATTTGCACCGTGGAGATGAACAGGTGACTTACAGCCAAAGCGGACATAGGCTTCTCGGCTCACAACCGTGCCCATGGGGTTAGATGCCAGGCACTGGTAAGACCCAGCATCCTTGGCTTTGACTGGGTTGCTTATCTCCAAGTTGCCCCCAACTAGTCTGTAACGAGTATCCGGCTCCATCTTCATTTCTGTGCCGTTCATCTTCCATCTGCCCAGAACGCGGGGGGAGAGAAGAGGAACCAATGATCAAAGCTGCATGTTCAAATCCAATTGATACCAATGCATACTGACCAGCCCCTGGTATGAGGCACACACCACAATGTACATTGGAAGGTCAGTTGTATCTAGTCCTAGATGAAGTCAATATTTACTATGCTAGGGTGGTACCAATGGGAACACAGTGGATTATCTCTCAGCTGCCTCTACTGCTGTGGGAGGGAAAGAAAAATAGAAGCTCCAGAGTTTCAGAAAGGCCCATAGTGTCTGCCATTTGTCCCTCTGATCCCAAGTGAATTTCAACTGTAAGTTTTGGTGGGATGGAGTATTTCTGGGTCATGAGTGGCTGACTGGGTTAGAGTTACACTGAGACTAAAAGGCCCTCAGTGATTTAGGATGGATGTGCTGGGACAACACGCAGCAGGGCAGGAGAGGCAGCGCCTGTCCCTCTTCATGCTTTTCTTTTAAATAAATGGTGGTGTGTGAACGTAATGCTGGTGGAAAGTGCTGGGTGGGCAGCTCTGGGGAATTTTTAACGGACGGCTGCAGGGCAAGCTACCCTGCTATCATGCCCCCATCCTGACCTAGAAGGGTGATAGGATCAGGGCAGTGGCTCAGTCACCCTTCACAACTGAGAGCTTGACTCTATCTCTCTCTGCTGAGAATGCCAGTGGGGGGGATTTCTGTGATACGAGCAACCATCCGATCCATTAGAAAATGCCACCAGTTCATTCTATATGGTGGCTACAAACAGCCATCAGGTTGTAACAACTTGGAGTCATTACCAGCCTGGGCTGGATTCAAACCAGTGACTTAGCAGTGCAAGACTCCATGTACTAAAACCAGTCCTACAGGACTCTTCATGACTACACCCCACAGCACAATGAGGCAGCTAGTACTGGTCTAGACATGTGAGGCTCCTCATCTGCTGTAATTCAAACCCACTGCAATTGTGTAGGTGTTTCTATAATCTGTCTCCCTAAGGCATATATGAACACCCATCGCTGCAGTAGCCTGGCATTTAGGGGTACAGGACAGACAAATGGGAGCAGGTAACCTCACCTGTAAGTTGCAGGAGGGCTGGCTCTTGCTCGACAAGCCAAAGTTATCTTCTCTTCTGTTGAGCCTTCAGGAAAGAGGGTGTTGACTGGTTGATCTTCAAAGACTGGCCCATAGTTCCTTATGGTACTGTGTACCGGGCATCGTCCTGCAAGGGAGCAGCATGAGAGAAATCCTCCTGAGCTCAGCTCCTCCAGGAGGGGTTGTGGAGCAAACTTTTGTCAAACAGTTTTTAAAAGGGAGACAAGGCCGACTAGAGAGGGGCCTGTACCAAAACCCCACAACCAAACTCCTTTGGACTTTGGAGAGTTCAGCTCTGGGTTAAAACTTTGCATCTCAGGCCCCTCTGTAGTCCAGATGTTGGGCTTTTCATACAATGTTAATTTCTGGTTTCCCATTTTCTCTCTCTCTCTCTCTCTCTGCCAGAGCCTTTTGGGAATGGGCAGCATGACTTAGGAAACAGCAAATGGTTAACACGGTTTGGTTAGCATGCAAAAAGGACTAATGACAGGCTAATGCAGAGGCAGTGTGGAGCAGTGGACTGGCCACAGGACTAGGAGCTGGGAATCCCTGAGTTTTATTCTTGGCCCTGACACTGACAATGTCAGCTTTGTCATGGCAACTTAACGTCTTTATATTGTTGTACGAACATTACCTTATTCATTCCCCCCATTTCCCCTGGCCTGAGAAGAAGGTAGGCAGGACCGTTGACTGTGATCAAGGGACTCATGATTCTGTTCTCAGCTCTGCTTCTGACTCGCTTTTGGGCACTGGGTAAATCATCTCATCTCCTTCTAGAACTTGAAACCTGCCATTCCCTTAGTCACTAAACACACAGTAATTGTTAGGTCTGTTTTGCCTAGCAGCAGGGGGTGAGTGTTAAGTTTCTTGTCAGCATTCAGACCCAATGGGCTGGATTCTGATGTTACAGCACCATAAAGCAAGAGTAGATTTTACCACTTAAATTACCCTCGTATAAAAAACTAGGTGAGATCAAAATTAAGCCATTTGCTCAGTGGAAATAAATTGTGGGTATTTTTTGACTTCTAATCTTGATCAGACACTGGACATTTTTGAGTAAGAAACAGTAAATCTCAAAGGGACGCTCTTTGAGCAAAGGTAGGAGGCAGATTTTTAAAGGTAAAGATTTTTACAGATGCAGATAAAGGCCTATTGAAATCAATGTGAGTTAGGGACATAGGCACTTCTGAAAACCCCCGTAGGCACCTCTCTGTATCTTTAGGCACCCAAACACCTGTAAAAATCTATCCCATGGTGCTTCATGAGCTTTGCAGGTTTAGTGATAGGTTACTGGGGTAGCAGTGGTGTTTGCCTTCTTGGGACAGCACCTGATGCTTCCTGCTTTGCTCCCTTTCCCAGCTACCCTTTACATAAAGAAATGCCACGTGACTTGATTTCTGTTGGTTTCCTTCTCTTGCATTCCGTCACCTCTTTGTTTCATGGTGGGGAGGGGCCCTCTCTATTAGATTTACTGTAGGTCTCATGAATACGTCTATATTCAGAGACTGTGTGTGGACTACTGGACAGGGAGTTGCACTGGGAATCAGGTGATTTTTGTGCCCAGCTCTGGGCAAGTCAGGTCACTGTGTTGTGCCTCAGTTTCCCCTTCTGCAAAATGGAGGTGATGTCTCTTACCCTCCTTGACTGAAAAGCACAACGTATTATGTCATAAGTGAGATGGAGGAATTCGACCTTGTTAACAAGGCAAATGGAAACACTGACAGAGCCACCTGCTGGGGCATGTGTAATAAAACTGGTTATATAAATAATAATAAAAATCAACCTGAAATATGTAACAGCAAAAACAGCTGGTGAGATAACCATCAATTTTCTCTCTCCCCTTCCCCCCTTTGTCACCCACCCATCAGCCGAAACGGACAGCGAGCTCCTCACTGTGAGGCCCATCTGCCCCATAACTGATAAGCCAGGGAGAGCTCGGCCACCCCTGCCATCTGAATGTGATTGGCGGAAGCTCTTGAGGGCTTTGTGTTTGAATTAATAACTATCCTGTGCTATCTCGCCAGCCGTCAGTCTGTCTCCTTCCCTGCGGGACGCAGTGGGACCACTGTTTCAATGAAGCGCCTCTGATAAGTGTGATGTTTTATGCAAGAGTGAATTCCAGCTGAGCTTGGACACCCTTTACCTTTGGTTCATAGGGTTCTTGTTTGATGTCCAGGCTGCCATGGCATACAGGGATGGGGGCAATAGGGGAGAGGGACTCGCTAATTGGCTAAGTCTTCTCTGAACAGCTGGCTGCTGTGTCTACTGACTGGTGCCTGGGCATTAACCAATTAGCTGAGTCCCCCCCACGGAGCCTCAGTACAGTGCTTGGACGTGCTGCTGCAAGTGAGCTGGACTCAAACTGGGTCCTTTGTAGTGCATGGATATCAGTGGCCAAACACACAAGGACAGGTTGTGATCCCCACGTTACTCACATTGGTAGCAGCCCAACTGGTTTCACAAACTGGCCCATAGATGGGGAAATCAGGGCAGTGGTATTGTGGGGCTTCATAGCCCCTTCTCCAAATCTACGTAGGTGCCCCCATTTTGCTGCTGGAATAGTCTCCTCCCAAAAGTGAAAGTCGCCCCTCCTGGCCACGCCAGCAGCAGACACACAGAGCTGGTCTCAGCTAGAATTTGCTCTGTGCTTATCTTAACACTGCTAAGCAGTGGATGAAAGTAATCATGGTTTAATGCAGAATTAATAAGACTGTTGTGTGTTAATCCAGTCCAACAGTAAAAAGCAAATGTACTGAGGCGTAACAACTAAGCAACCAGATTTCCATTTAAGTCATTAGAACTTAATAAGTAATGAATGGCAAATGATTTCTATTTATCTATCACCCGAAAGCCATGGTATTAATGCTCAAATGCATTGCTCCATGTGTCCATGCTACACAAGCCAAGCCTGGCTAATCTTTCCTTCTAATTCCACCCAAACACTCTTGCTGTCCTCTACTGCCCTTCTCTGTGGTGGTTGTGGACTGCATGCAGCTGTCAGGCATTGATTTTCTATATGTCAACAGTGCAAGAAGGTCAGACAAACTTGTGTCCATGTTTCCCAGGTATCTGGGTGAAATGGCCAGATCTCACTTGTTCAGCACCACAAGCAGATCAAGGTTAAAAAATTGAAATTCCAGATGGGTTAGGGCGAAGGGCTGAGAGCCCAGGAGAACAGAAAATTCTAAGCCTGCCTGAGCCAAGTTGACTCTGTTGTAGGAGCCTGGGCACATCACTCCACCTTAGACCTGTCGTTTGTAAATTGTCCTCCTTTGGGACAATGTCGTCTTGTCACAACAGCAGGAGGTTGCATTGCTGGGTCATGATGTCCGGTTGCAAATTTTCAAGAGCCCTGAGGATATTTTGAAACACATTCATGTCCTGCAAGCTTAGTTTTCAGGAAGCAGGATGATCCAGTCAAAACTGGGAATGTCCCATGAAAAATGGGACAGCTGCTACCTTACTTGACCTCTCAACTTGCTGCCCTAGGCCATCCAGCTGGGGAAATGGGGCAAGAAAAGCTGTGTCTTAAATGCTGCATCTGGGCAGAGTGGAACTCACTTGAGGAAATAAATCAGATGTCAGAATAAATAGAAAAAATGAAAACTAGAGGACCCAAGATTCCAGGCACTGTTTTAGGACTTGTAATATTTCAGTTTCTGAATAGAGCACACCAGGGGCATAGTGACCTCTGTCAATATCAAAAAAGCTACATCATGTATTATGAAAATAAACAAAACTATAGTCTCAACTCCTTTGCCTCTGCAGTGAGCAGGGGAGGGGACTGCACCAACCCCACCCTGTGTGGCTGAGCCAGCTGATTTCTGCCAGTTTGATTTTTCTTGTTGTTGCTCAGAATGTGCTGAATGCCAAATCTGGAAAGACCAGCTGTCTCGGAGGTTGGATTCCTTGGCCCTGCGCACAGCACAGGGAGGAACAGGAGGAGAGCATCAATGCTGCAGTCGTGCTATCCAGTTCAAAGTTGCGTCAGCAGCAATTCCATGATAAAGCACAGACAGCTTGTATTCATTGCTTTATGGCATTGCCCCCAGCCTGAAGGCTGGCACGTGAGGGGAAATGAATTGGTTTTATAGCAAATGCGAACAGGCAGACAAAAACCCAAACTAAACGGCAAAGCAGTTATTTTTAATGAGAAGATTTCTCAAGGGAACAAATGGACACAGCTGTGGTTAGTAAGAGACTTCAAGTGTTTTCTAAGGCTTCTTCTCAGTGAAGAGAAGCAGAGATATTTTTAGACTTTCCTTAGTAATATTTTGCACTCTGGTAACACTGTTCATCAGAGAATTTTCTCTGCACTTTACAAGCTTTTAAACTTCTCAGCACTCCCAGGAGGTATTCACCCTCATTTGACCAATACACAGAAGGGAAGTGGCTTGCCCGTGGTCCCAAGGGAGTCAGTGGCAGAACTGGGAATGGATCCCTGGAGTCCTGAGTCCCCTGCTTGACCCACTTGAGCTGTTTCACCACGAGGTGCTAGTCCTCTCTCAAACTTGGTTATTGAGATCGGTTGCATCATAAGTTTATGGGGCTATTTTCTAGTAACCTTTGAGTTTTTTAGTGACTCGTTCTTTATGGACTCAGCCTGAGTGGAGAGCAACTCTTATAAATGCAGCTGGTTAATGGTGAGGCCCAGCCCTGTCTTGCTGTGTCCACCATAGTTGGTCAGACCTATTTCCAAACAGGTTGATTGCATCCTGATCTAGGCCAGGCCATGCCCCTCTCCTCCCCTCCCTAGGGACCCAGAGAACATTAAAAGGTAATTAGATATTTATAAAGGACAGCAGAGAAGCCTCTCCCTGGGAAGATGAATTAGCTCAAAGACATTATCTAATTTTCAGCTGTCTAAAGGAAAGGGCTCCCTGCTGAGAGGATGTGTCTTTAAAGCACAGCCTGAAATGATTTGAGATCCAGCAATGGTCCGTTATGAACAGCAAACGGGATGGTGGAAAATGCGTCCCTGGAAAAGCAGGGAGAGAAGGTGACTGTGTCAACAGTGTGACCTGCCACTGAGATGAAATTCACCCCTGTGCAGGGGGCCAAAACAAATCCTAGCACCACTTGCTGAAGTGAGACATAAGTGGTGCAGAGGGACGAATTTAGTTGGTAGTGACCTCAGACAAATAGAAGCTTGTTTGCAATGTGCCACACATTCCCTCCCTCTCTCTCTCTCTCTCTCTGACTGGTGCAATCAGACCTTAGACGCTAAAGTCGTGCTCCTGAGCTGTATGAACTCCACAGAGAAACAAGCACAAGCCATGTTAAAACCACATGTAGAACTCACAGGATTCATGCTAGGCGAGCTATGAACAAGTGAGTACGTGCCCCGTGTAATAGGTGAATACATGCCCCAAAGAATTCCATGTTCGGCATTTTGGATGAGGATCCAAACAACCTAGCTGGTTCCCCAGCCACTGTGTCTCTGGTAGTTAGTCAGTGCCAACACCTGGCATGCATTCCCAGGCTGAGATGCCCCGTCTTACCCGTAAAGGTGATGATGGCTATTGAGATGAAAACCAGTTCCATGGGAGCTCCCATCGTGTGCCTCGGGGTGGTAGTTATCTTTATTGAGGAATAGGAACAGAGACCCTGCAAGAGAAAGAAAAGAGGATTTATTTACAGAAGCTGGGCAGTCTGGTTCCAGCTGTTCCAGAGCCTAACTTCCAGCTGGGAAATCCCCACTGGCTGACTGTCTGATGTGGAGCGCTCCCTCTCAGGGGCGTGCCACTGTGTGATGAAGTACACCCCCAAAGAACCATTTCTCCCTCTCTCATTACCCTGGAGTTCGCAGGGGTTGGAAAATCATTCCCCTCCAGACACACACGTTTTGCAAAAAAAAAAATTGTTTAAATTATTCAGGTTTTCCTGAAAAGCAAAAATGTTCAGGTTTGGGGGTTTTGGACAAAAATTTTTTTATTTATTCGGTGAAAATTTGTTTGTAAGAATCCATGTTTGCACTGAAAAAATAGTTTTGACAAAAAACTTCTGACCACCTTTACCTCCAGGCACTGCTGCCAACCTGAAATTTTCTGTTCAGATCCCCTCTTGATTTTGTGGTTCTCTTCTTAATCTCATGGTCAAGCTGTCCCTTGTCCCTTACCCCTGCCTCCTGGTCCACAGGTCATGACAAGCCAAAGGAGACCAAATGGGGGCGGGGGGAAAGCCTAAGCATTCTCTTTTCCCAATCACATTCTCATCTCACTGTCCCATGATGTGTGAATCAGCCCAAGAGTAGCCTCCAGTGTCCCGTTGGGCAGGGTGGGATGGCCCTGCTCAGTTATCATAGCTATGGGTGCACTAAGAGACGGAGAGGATCAGCTGTTGTGCTCAGTGGTGATATTTTGGAGAGTCCTCTTGGAGGCTTCGCTGCAACCTACTTGATCTTTTTGCATTTTTCTGCACTGAAGCCTATGAGTAGTTAAAACAAGAGACAAGGGAGCACTGGGACATTTGCTGGTGCAATGATGTTGGTTAGTGGATGCAGCAGTTTTGCTAGTCCCCTAAGAGGGTTCCATCTTTTCCAGCTTCTCCCTGGGATCAAAAAAGCCTGCAGCAACTTATGAACCTCCTGCTGCAACATTTCCCTGACCCCTACTGCCGCTCCCACTGCACACACCTGGCAATTGCAAAGTCTTGCTGCAGGTGCATCATTTTGAACTAGATTTGCCATCTGACTAGCTTTGACTAGCTCAGCTGTTTCCCTTTAACAAGAATATTGAAACTGAGCTAATTTTTTTTCTCTTAACAAAAGCGACTTTTAAAAAATGACATTCAGGGGCTCGCTTCTTAGCCATGTATTGTTGGGTGTTCCTCTTAAAGTGAATCCCCAATAAACCAGTATTGAAACCACTTGACAATGGCTAGGCAGCTGGTATGCTGTGATTGCTGCTTAGCCACTGTTCATCGCTCTATCCCTTTTCCCTCGTGCTCCCCACACCATCTGTTTGCTGTACCCACCTGCGAGCTGTCATCTTAAACTTAGAGTGTAAGTTCTTTTGGGAAAGGTTCTATGTTATATGCTTGTCCGGTGCCCAGGACAGTGGGGGCTTAGATAAATCATAAATAATTGAAATCACGTGCCTGAATACAGAGCTGGTTCCAAGTGTATTTCTGCTCACTGATACCAGATCCAGCATGCTTGAATTGCAAGGTGGAAAGATGATCTATTTCATGCTGCACAGCTGAGATTTGAAAAGTCTCTTGGACTCTTTCTGCCTCTTACTTCCTCACCAGGAAAAAAGTCTACACTACTGGGGTTTAGGAGGGAGAAGACTAGACCAGATCTAAACCTCCTCAGCGTTCTGTGGAGCTTGGATACAGGGGTTTGGATCAGACCTTTGCTTTTAATGATGCATGAAGCAGATGAGAACCCTACTCTCCCATAGCTGTAGTGACTTTTCAGGACTTGTGGTGGTGTTACATTTGTATTAAGGTGATGCAGAGTCCCCAACCAAGAACAGAGCATCATGGTTTGCTAGGAACTGTACATACCCGTAGTAAGAGACTGTCCCGGCCCCAAAGAGCTTGGAGTCAAGTTAGACAAGACAGACAAAGGGTGGGAAGGAAGTATCATTATCCCCGTCTTACAGGTGGGGAATTGAGACACAGAGAAATTAAGAGCCTGCATCTAATTTACATTAAAGCTGCTTTAGGCCACTTTTATGGTGTAATTTGGACTCACTTTAAATGAGAATCATGCCCCGAGTGTTGTGCTGAGACCCCCTTGCTGACCAGTCTTGTTTCACCATTTCCTTGTACTGCCCCACTGACCTGTCTGTATCAATCTGTGCTCTCTTGTCGTAAGCTCCTTAGGGCAGGGAACATCTGTTTTGTTCTGTGTCTGTACAGTGCCTAGCCCAGGAGGGTCCAGGTCCATGACTGGGACTCTTAGGCGCTGTGGTAATGCATGTCATTATTATAACACGAAGTGACTCTCCTGCATCCTGTAGACCAGTGTTACTCAACTGATGGGTCTCAAAAGGCAATGTGGTGGGGAGGGATGTCATGAGATGCTGGCAATTTTATTACGACACACAGCAAAGAAGATCCCACTCCTGCACAGGCCAAGTACTCTCTGTCGGCCTCTCACAACACACACACATCAGTTATCTAGACTTCGCATTGATACATTTTTTATTCTTACTGTTAGAGTATGTGGAAGGAGGTCATGAAAAATATCGACTTTGAATAAGAGGTCTCCAATCTGAAAAGGCTGAGAAACACTGGGCTAGGGCTCTCCTGAGTCCTTGTCCAATGTTGTATCCACAGGGGAACCTCCCTATTGGGGTAAAAAGATGCATTTGGTCAGCAGTTAAGGCTTGATGACACCCGGAGAGCAGATCTGTTGATCTGTCACTTCTCTTATTTTAATTGCACTTTACGTTTTTCTGCTTTATAAAATACAGATGCTGCATGAGAATGAAAGAAAATTTCATTCTGCCTTTCCTGGGTGTGTAGCTTAAACAAACTCTAGTTCCGAGTGTATGTGACTTGGTAGGAGCTGTCATCATAGGAGAGGGGTTGAGTCTTAAAAACCCTGTGCATATTTACTTGTGCCAGCTTCCCCCTAGTGTTTTCTTCTCTGTCTCCCAGCAAGGCAGATATCTCGTCACAAGTGAGCTGGCTTTAAGTATTTATCAAGCAGCGCTTAACTGTATTTTGAACCCCAGTCCTGCTTGTTTGAATTTACGCCAAGTCTCAGCAGCTAGAGCCCACCCCCAGTTCACAATGGCCCGATTGCTACTATTCAAATCATCTTCTCATTTTAACTCCCTTTATCAATGGATGCCCTCCAAGTCTCCAAAATCTCTCTCTCTCTCTCTCTCCTCTCTCTCATAGCTCTTTCCTTTACAAAGTTTTTCATGCAAGATTGCCTGGCTAAATTCCAAACTGGCTTATTCCAGTCTGCCAAACTAGCAGTTCCCCTCTGGATTCAGCTGAATCCAGTCTTCATTAATTTGTTATTGGTGCAGAATACCTGCTGCATTTCATCTCAGAAGTGGTTGCATTACAGTGGTGGATGAGAAGCCCCTCTGCACCAGCCTCCTGTTTATCTGACTAGTAAAGGGAGTGTAGCATTTATTCAGATTTCTAGTGTGAATGCTGTAGGGTAAGGGATGTTCTCCAGTTTCAAATGATAGGTGTTTTGGGAAAGAAGAGTTTGGATAAATCATGTTCTATTGATTATACAGCCTGTAAAGTATTTACGGTTCCTTCAGGAGGAAAGGCACCATACAAATATGTTTTGCTATTGTGTATTTACTCTGCAGACTAACATGGGGAAGGCCAGTTGAGGACACTTAACTGCCTGCAAGACAGGACTTCACAGTTCTGCTGCTTCATGTTTTGGCGGTGCCCTTACGTGTTTCAAACCATCGGATTCATTCCTTATGGCCCAGCAGAGACGCTGCATTGGCAATGCTTGAAAGTTCCCCAAGAATGCTAGTACCAGTGCAACTAGCTGTGGAAATGGAAAGACCCAGCTTTGTTTATTTCATCAGATGAAGAAAAAGGGGATCTGTCACATCTAACTGCACAGCCTTTTCTTTCCCCTTTTATTGCTTTGTCCAGGGGACAATCAGAATGGATGTGCATCCAGAACAAAGAAAAGTGACCCAGTGACACTAAGCAAGACCTACGTAATCAGCTAACAGAGTCATGCCATTTGAAGTCCAGTTTATGAAATAATGGGCTGGGGTGGGATTTATGAGCTCGCTGTACCATTTCTCTCATTTCGGTGACATTTTCATTCTTCAGGATTCTAGAGGGATTTTAATGCTGACCTGCTGGCACCTGCTTGATGTTATGATGAGCTGGTTCTCGTTGGCACTGAGTGTCTCAAGGAGTCTTATCTGGAAAGGGGGAGTACATGTCTCAAAACAAGATTCAAGTCATGCGTATGTCAGAAGTGGGGACTTCTCATGTGTTGGGCCTCACCAGGGCTGTGTTATCCCCCTTGAAAATGTCTGGCAAAAATGGGAACATGATCAATATGAAGAGCTCAAGGTGGGGCCGAGGCATGGTCAACACTTGGAGAGGCTGCAGAATGGACAGAGAGATTGCTGCAAATGGTGACTTTTGCGTTACCTACAATTAGAGATGGGAATAGAACCTCTCTTGGCTATTCAGCTCCGTGTAGGGCCTGACTCAAGA
This sequence comes from Chelonoidis abingdonii, assembly GCF_003597395.2. NCBI lineage: Eukaryota > Metazoa > Chordata > Testudines > Testudinidae > Chelonoidis > Chelonoidis abingdonii. The sequence goes on from NC_133772.1 coordinate 15,646,856, forward strand.
AGATCAGAGCTGGGCCTGACTTTGAACTTCCCCAAAGTTCAGGGCTTTGAATCCACCTTAGAAAGGGAGGTCTCAGCTCTGAATACTTCATTTGGAGCTAAGCTTCCCCAGAGTTTTGGATCTCTGATGATCCAGGCCAGACCTGTCTCTACCTCTAATTAGAAGAGTGGCCTCTGGGACTTGTTTCCCCATTTGTATATGCTATTTTGACAACCACTCTAGAGCCTTCTGTTGCACTAAAAGGGGATCTGTCAGGCCCACTGATGGATGCCCTCATTAACAGAGGAAGGGTGTGCATGTCTGAAACACATACATGTAGCTGCTGAAGCATTAAGTTTTTCCTAGGAAGCCCCTGGGAGCTGGGAAAGATCCATTAACATGGAAATGACGTTATGATGCTAGAGTGAGACACTTAGAATTCCCCTGAGCCTTCCTGCCTTCCAAGCCCCCCTAAGTACAAGTGCTTTCTTTGGGAGCTGAGCTTGTGGATGAAGTCACTCTAAAAGGCACCGAGGTTCCTTGTGGTGAACGAGCACATGCAGACGCATGTATGTGAACACGTTCACCTGGAATCGCTGAGGAAAATTACTGGTGACTCGATAAGGGCTGGAGGGTTGGAAGTTAGGATGATGTGACGCTGCCTTCACAGATGGATTTCACTCCCATCTGGTTAGTTACCCGTGACCAGCTACTTCAGTTCCAAGAACCTGTGAAGACTTCCTATTTGGGATCTAAACAATCTATGCTAAAGTCTGTCTCAGCTTGTAGTTAACTGTGATGCTCTGTTACCATCTCCAGATCTGAGGAAAAGCTGTGTGAAGTTTGAAAGCTTGTCTCTTCCACCAAGAGAAGTTGCTCTGTTGAAAGATATTACATCGCCCACCTTGTCTCTCAGATCTGCCAGTATCATATGTGGAATGAACCATCTATTAAGTCTTTAAACTTCTTCACTGGAGGCCCTCATCCACTGTGCCATCACTAACCATTGACATTCAGATGACACCAGTGGCTATTATGAAGTACTTGGGGTATGTACACCAGGCACTTTCAGCATGGATACACTGGGGGACAATCAGCCAGCATAGCAGGGGTGGTCTGCATGTTGCATTCAGTGGCATAGCAGTTGTATTCTATGTGTATGCACCTGGAACTCACAGCAGGAGTCAAGGCAGATTTAAAAAAAAAAAAAATCCAGACTGCCTGTTCAATCCTTTCCTACCCCTGCAAAAGGCCTATATTAAAATCCTTGTTCTCAGCTACCCCTTCCCCGGATATAAGCTTGGAAAACCAGTGCATTTGCACCAAACTATGTCCATTGAGAAGTAAAGGCCCCAGCCTCTCCCCTCCAGCCTCCCATCTTGCCTTGCATTTCATAAGCCAGCCCATCCCCATCTTTCACTCCCTGCTCCTTGAGAGTTTTAATGTGTACCCATCTGGAGTTGCTCTGATTTACTCTGATGTGTGTGGGAGCAGCGCTGCCCAGAGGCCCCCTAGGGCTGCCAGCATAGGCAGTGCTGTACCTCCTCAGCAGTGCTCACTACCTTAGTTTGTCAGCTCCCACCCTTTGGCGAGGAGCTGGGCTTTAACAGGAGGCGACTATGATGCCATCACAGCCACAGTGCAATCTATTAAATGAGTGTAGCTTAATCCTCCATGGTTAAGTGACAAGATGAGCATTTGGGCATAAACGTAACCATTCCTACAGCAGCAGCATCCCGTAATAAAAGGGCATTCCTGACTCTGTTGTCATGGCTGGGACAGGGAGCCAGGCGTTCATAGTGCTGAAAGGGGGGAGGGTGAAGCCAGGAAGGTCCCAAACGTGACCTTTCTTTGGCTTTGGTTTGCAAAGTCCATGCAATATTTGGTACATTTTTTTTCTCCCCAGAACAAAATGCCTCAGTGTTTTGGATCTGAATTCATTTTATTAGAACGTATTTGTTTGTTCATTCTTCCTAAGAACCAGTGCCATAACGGCAGCCCATGTTCAAGAGCAGAGATGGGACTGGATCTAAATGCCAAACTTCAACTTTCCTGAAGTTTGTGAGATTCAGCATCCAAAACAGGATCCAAGTTTTGCAGTTGGTCCCTGATTCCATAAGGAGACTGGTATGAATTCTACACCCCAGACCAGAATATCCTCTAATGGTCAGGTGTCCAAAATCCAAACCATGATCCAGGTTTGGCAGCTGGCCTCACAGTCTGTAATGGGTCAAACCAAATGTCCAGATTACAGGGGTTCAAAATCCATTTCTGTTTTGCAGCTCAGTTCTGTCTGGATTCATGAGCAACCTTACAATAACAAGACAGCGAGTGATACCCCTGCACTTGTGAGCAACCCTACAAGAAAACGAACAAGCTGACAAAAACCAACGTGTGCACAGCCGCAACGCTTCTGGGCAAGTCTACAAAAGCAAACTGGCTCTTCGCACAACCAAGGAAACAGCACTGGTAAGGTCATTGATCGGGGTCTGCAATGGGGTGTCCACCCCACACAGGACTGAGTGGGGTTAAGTTGGTTGGGATGCCCAATTAACTCCACAGGCTGCACTTGGAACAGGAGCCAGGGAGCAGAAGATTGATTAGGATCAGGCTCATAAAACCAGGTAGCAGGCTACAGACTGGGCTGCTGAGAAAGGACAGTCACTCCCTGGGAAGAGGGAGGAGTATTTGGGGGCTGCAGGAAGGCAGGCAGCAGTCACTTCCTGGGAAGAGGGAGGAGGGTTCTTGGAGTTGGTACACCCTGAGAGAGAAGGGGAACCAGAGAGTTGGAAGTAGCCCAGGGAAGGAGCAGTGAGGGCAGAGAGAAGGCCAGAACTGCTGAGCTGAGGGTCCCTGGACTAGAGGCAGGCCTGGGTTCCCCTGCCAGCTACGGAGGCAGTGACTGGGAAGACTGCCTAGGACTGTTGTTGGACTGAACCCTGGAAAGGAATGCTTAGTGACCTGGCTAGAGGGCTAAGTCACGAAGGAGATGCTGAGGGTCCTGGAGTGACAGTCCGAGTGATGGCGCGCAACCCGCGGACAGGAGTGTTGGCCTTGAGAGCTAATCCCCAGAGTGACCAAGAGGAGGCAACAGACCGGCAGTGAGTGGAGCACCCAGTGGTAGGAATGTAGCTCCTGTTGAACACTGAGTGCAACCAGGAAAACAATTTCAAAGGTCTGTTGGTTCCGCCGGTATATACTCTAATCCAGGATGTGGGCTGGGTACATCTTGTCTGCTCTCCTATCCAGCCTCCCACCATGCCAGCAGGATGTGCAAGAGGTGCTGTACAATTAGCTCTGGTGGCACAAAGTGGTAACGAAGTGCCCTCTGCGATCCCCACTCTGAATCCCTAGAGCAGGCAGCATTCCAGGATGAGTCGGGCAGGGGGGTGTTCAAGGAGAGGCTTGGTGGTCTTGTTCCCTGGGAATTCTCCAGCCACCACAAGGCCCATAGGTTCTATGGGCAGGAGCAGTAGGTTAGAAAAGCCTTGAAGGCTCTGCACTGGCATAGAAATGAGTTCAGGCCTTCAAGTCCAGGGCATTCATGGATGAGCTGGCTAGGCTGAGAAAGAGAGTGACACTGAGAGGCTGGCAGTAAGCCTGGTCCGTGGCGAAGGTCCGTCCTTCTCTGTTTATACCAGATTTCCCCCCAAAATTCTTGGATTGTGAAAAAACAAGCATTTGGGTTTCACCCATTTTTAACCTGAATTGTGTAAGTGCTGGAACACCACAGACATGGCTCCCCCCGCAAAGAGTCCCTGCCAGATGGCACAGAACACCTGCTCTGAGTACGGCAACTGCTGCTTGGCAACAGCTGCTTGGCTGTGGGGGAGTGAGCCAGGCAGGGAGCCAGGCGATAGCCCCAGTCCTCTTTTGCTGCCGGACAGAGCCCCCTCCTGGCCCCCTCAACAGCTCTTCGGTGCAGTCCCCTCTGCCTTTCCTGAACAGGAGCAGGGATCTGGGTCATGGCAGCTGAGACCCTCTGACTGCTGCAGCAACAGGTCTGCAGAGAGTGGAAGGGTCCCTGCCACCTGAGCCTGCTGGCCTCCCATGAGAGTACCGGCTATCCCTCACCCCACTCCCCCTGGCCTCCCATGAGAGTACCGGCTATCCCTCACCCCACTCCCCCCGGCCTCCCATGAGAGTACCGGCTATCCCTCTCCCCGGCCTCCCATGAGAGTACTGGCTATCCCTCACCCCCTTCTCCCCGGCCTCCCATGAGAGTACTGGCTATCCCTCTCCCCGGCCTCCCATGAGAGTACCGGCTATCCCTCACCCCCCTCTCCCCGGCCTCCCATGAGAGTACCGGCTATCCCTCCCCCCGGCCTCCCATGAGAGTACCAGCTATCCCTCACCCCCCTCTCCCTGGCCTCCCATGAGAGTACCGGCTATCCCTCACCCCCCGGCCTCCCATGAGTACTGGCTATCCCTCACCCCACTCCCCCCGGCCTCCTAGGAGAGTACCAACTATCCCTCCTCCCCCTCCCCCCGGCCCCTCATGAGAGTTCCGGCTATCCCTCACCCCCACAGCCTCCCATGAGAGTACCGGCTATCCCTCCCCCCTCCCCCCCAGCCTCCCATGAGAGTACCAGGTATCTCTCACCCCCTGGCCTCCCATGAGAGTACTGGGTATCCTCTAGTCCTTCATTTTTGTTTTTTTGCCATTTTACACCCAATTAATTTCTTTAAAATACACCTTGATAAATTAGCAGGAAATTTTAAACCAATCCCCCCATTCCCTTCCCCCCCACAAAACAAAGGCCCTATCCATGGCACAGCCATGGCCCTCAGCACAGTCTCTCCAGAACATCCCAACCCCTGGAGGCAAATCTGAGCTCCCATGGCTCAGGCAGAATGGCAAGGTGGCTTGTTATCTCAGCTGTGAGAGTTTTGTGAGGGGTCCATTCTTCCGCCCTAGAATCTGTCAGCTGCAGCTATACCCTGAAGTCACCCAGAAGAGCCGGAAGATGTGGATGGGTTGAGCAACAGTAAGTGGATTGCAGTAAGATTTTCTGAGCAGGCTCTTTCCTCGCTGTGTGGTAATTGCACAAGCTCAGTTGAAAGTGCTGCTGGGTACAGTGTTTCTAAAGGAAGGAGTGTAGCCCTGGGAGGCTCTTTCTCTGCGAGATTACGAGGGGAGCAGATGGTGCTTACAACCAGTAGCTCATTCTCTACTGGCCGTGCCTCTGGGGCAGCAGCAACTGCACCCGGGGAGGTCTGGTGCTGGAGTTACAGGCTGTAGTTTCAGGATTCATTTTATTATTGCCTGATGGGCTGTGGCTCAGTGGAAGCGCTAAGAAGGCTGAACCAATACGTTGGCTCTTACAGTGCATTCCCAAAGCTGCCCGGTTCCCACTGACTCTGAAGTCCTGATTTCAAGGCAAATCTACTACAAAGGGTTAAATATTTTGGGAGCAGGGGAACACTCCTCAGTTTCTATCTACTGTGCACTTGTGAAGAGGGTTCACTTGGTGCAGGGAGTTAATACACTGGCCTATGACCTTTGGAGACCTGGGTTGAAATCTAGTCAAATCAATACTGAAATAAGTGAGGTGTTTTCATTCTGCTTAGCTTACATTTACTCCATCACAAAACCACTGCACACTTTGGCCTGATTAGCTCCAGTGGGGGTGGGCAGATCTGGAATAGCGTTAAGAGCCAGAGGATGGGAAGACTGAGATGCATTGGCAGAGTGGTGTTGGGAACTAATAAGTGCTTTAGCTGTCCAGACAAAGTATGAGGGGCAGAGGCAGGAACTGCAGTCACTGAATCAAGATCTTTTTCAAGCACCTTGGGCCCAGATTGGTTGTTGAACATCACAAAGCAACAACTGGGATGAGGTCAGGACTGAGTGGCATTGGCAGAGCTGTACAGGTGGTTTGTATAACATTTTGTCCACATTACACCTGCTGTCTGCAGTTATTTTGTGACCCCTACAACATAGGAATTACAACAGCTGTTGAGCATCTGCTCTGTCCCATCTGGGGCCTCTAGACTGACTGCACATTCAGGGCAAGAAATACTGCACCTGGGGCAGTAGCTACCTTCTCCTTCTGTTCAAATACCTCCAGGGCTTGAATCGCATCCAGCATGGTGATAGTGCTGTGAAAATCGCCATCACTCTCTGAGGCTTGAGTACTCAAGAATGGTGCTCATCCCATCTCTGGCAGGGCTCCAGCCTGCTCTAACCAGCAACTAGAAAAAGTGACCAACTAGAGTGACCATTGGGAAGTCCCAATATTAGGGGCTTTGTCTTGTACATGCAACTACACCCCCACCCTTGAAAAAAAAAATGTGTACTGATTTTTCACACTTTCTGTCTGGTCACTCTATGACCAGCTGCTATTGGAAACTTATTGGTGCAAAGCCCATTAACCAGCTATAACTCTGAAAAGCACTGGAAATAAAGGCCCTGATGGTGGAATTGGATCCACACAGGCACAACCTTACACTTGCCTAGAGCCACACTGAAGTTAATGCAAAGGTCCCTCTGCCTGGATATAATTGCAAGATAATGGCCAGAAGGTGGTAAATTCCTTAGGCTTTCTACTAGCTGGGAAGTGGCTAGAAACACTTAACAAAAGAGGAGGCTAATATCAGCACGGTGTGGGATGGGGAGCAGACAGGAAGAAATAACCACAGCCAGACTGCTTGGGCACTCAGGTGCTTTCTTTACCAAACATGCTTATTAAATCTCAGCAGTGTGAGCAAAATAAACAAACAAAACAATAGCCTGTGTCTGAAACAGGCCAGAGAACAACCCCCAGCTGGGACTAACTGAGGCTAATTGCTCACCAGTCCGGTCTAGCTAACTTTAGCTTTGCTGGCGACTAGCCCTAATTAGCACTAACTGTGGATGGGGTTTAGTCTCTGAATCAGCTACCTCCAGGTTGGAGTTCATTTGCCAAACAAGAGCTCGAGGTGCAGAGCAGCAGCTAGAACAGGTAAGTTGAAGTGAATGAAAGAAAAGAAACAAGAATTTAAAATACCAAACTGAGAGAGGGTGAGTGGTTAGACTGCAGCCCAGCTCCCTGTTCTCTTGCTGGAAAGGAAACCAGGGGCAGAATACCCCATAAATGTCCCTCTTTGGGCTTTGCTGGAACAGGGCAGTCACAACCCCTGGTTGATGCACAGAGTTTGAAGGATTGGAATCTAAGCCAATAAGAATCTGGTGTTGTGGGTCTTCCTTTGATAGTTAAACATTTGTCCTTCATCTCTGTGCACAGCCCTGAATGCCAGGCCTACTCTGCTTTTGCTGCATTCCTAGCTACTACAAGTTTGGGGAACCCCCTGAGGGCCTGTGTTGTGTTCCTACTGAGTCACAGGCCTGGGCTTATTGCCCATCTAAAAATGACCGTCAGAATCTGGCTCGCCTTCCTGAATTAGCTTGCTTTTTTCTAGAGATGAAATCAAAGCTGCAATGTTTAAAACCCAAGTATTGAGCTTTTGTCATCTGCTTTTGCTCTATAGTAAAGGAGGGGGCAACTGCATAATTTGGACCCAGAGCCCAGTTCAGATTTGGAGGCAGCTCCAAAGTTTTCAGGTTTGGGTCGGGCCCAGCTCTGATATTTTTTTTTTTTTTTTTAAAGGAGTTGTTCTGAAACCCTACCCACCACAGGTCACACAGTCTCATCTCACGTATATTTACAACTTCATGTGAAACAACTGATTTGGAATTATTTTGAACATATAGAGTTGCTATCTCTATCAATGGAAACTACCCTACCTTTGAGACAGGCATCCCCAGAGACCAATGTCCATTTCTGCCACTTTCCTTGCAGAGCTGGTCTTTTAGGGCCAGCTCTTGAATCTGTGGGCTCTATGCAAAGGTCTACCCAAGTGCATCAGCTTGCAGAGTGTGACCCTTACAAAAGGCATAATGCAAAGGGTATTGCCAACAACCTTTGTTAACTGGCTGTAGGACCCTTACAGACCCCTAGGTGAGTCTGTTGGTTAACACACAAGCTTGCACACAATATTACTGCATTTGTTAATTGCCAGACATGATCTACATGAATGGATGCAGCACAGAGTCGTGCGACCTGAACCCAAGGAAATACCAGTACTGCTGGATTTATTTCAGTGCCCTGAGTTACTTGGCTTGTGGTGGGGTGTGTGCTGCCGGGATTGAAGAGAATAGGCTTTGGGAGTCTTTATTTTGTAAGTTAGTAATGCAGCTGAGCAGACAGAAACGAGTGGAGATGAGGCTCCAATGCTTATTGCTTAGCTGATGCCCAGCTGGCGATGGTTTCTCCTGCAGGATTCTGCAGCTGCTTTGCCTGCATTTGGCAGCCCCATGCTGGAAAGCTGGTTCTGCCAAGGTCAGGCTTTGTCATCTTTCTCCTTGCTCCTTTGCTGGAATGTCAAAGCCCAGAGCTTATGGACAGGCTGCTGGTGCTTGGGTGGTTGTGGTTGTGGTTGTTTTTATCTCCAATACATGCCAGTTACTTTTTCTTGGCTGCATTGGGGTGCCCTATTGGTCATTGATGATTTTATTCCATAATGGAAACTGACTGTTGATCAGAATCAATTACAGATCAATATCTCCTGACTCCCAAAGTGCCTCTAAGGTGTCATCTATGCTGGGGAATGAAAAGGAATTATTTAGCATGGCACATAGTGGTATAACTAGGTGTAATGAGATGAACTTGAGAAAAGGGGAGAATTTAGGCTGTATGAAGAAAAATTTCCTGACAGTGAAATATACTATGCAATAGATAAGTCTTCCCCAAGGCAAGTGGCAAAAGCCATATCACTTGGGACATGTGAAACTAGACTGGGTGAACAAATCATGAACACGTGCAGTAGGGAACAATCTTTCTTCAGCAGGGAGATGGATGGGGTCTACAGATGTGATTTTAAATCTTGTGTGGGCCAGATTCTGAGAAGAGCTCTCAGCACATTGGGAATCTGCCTTTTATTTAGGTGCTTAAATGGGAGCTGAGCTCTTTTGAAAGTCTGGCTTAACAGGTGGATTTGAAATCTCCAGATTGGTATTTTATAGGAGTGGATTGTTCTGTGCATTGTGAAAACAGGCGCTCTGCATCCCATAGGTTCTGCTCTTGATGCACCTATGCACCTCACCGTAAGGTCAATGAGAGGTTTATTGCCACCCTAGGGCAAAATATACCCATCTTCTTTCTCTCATGCTAGTATAAGTAGCAGGCAGAGCATTCTGATGTGGTCTGAGCAGGACATTAGTAAGGCTAACAGGCGTAAAGCAGAGTCTTCTAAAATTCCTCCTGTTTTCCTGCTTCTTTTAAATGCTTTTAATTAGTAGTTGGGGAGTGCATTTATGTAAGTCACAGGTCCCAAGGCTGCATTGTATCAATGTCTCTGTACTTCTCAATCTTTCCCCCTGCTTAGGCCCTGCTCCTGCAAGTTGTTCAATACAGGCAAATTCCTGTGCCTGTGCACAGCTGCATTGACTCCAGTGGTTGGCTGAGGCAGGATCTGTCCACATACAGCAGCTTGCAGGACCAAGGCCTTGATTGTAGAGTCTTGGGGGCAAGGACTGTCTCTTTGTACATATTTGTACAGCACTTGGCATAATGGATCCCTGTTCCTGAGTGAGATCTCTAGGTGCTACTCTCAGAGACAAATTTCAAAATACCCAATATTAGAGATGGACCTTGAACCAACACTTCAATGTAATCTAGGTCTGAGTTTTGCAAAGGGACCGTTTTTGTGTAACTGTGGAAGCAGTGTGGCCTAATGGATAGAGCACTGGGTTCAAATCCTGACTCTGCCATTAGCCTGCTGGCTGACCTTGGGCAATTCACTCCCCCTCCCTGTGGCTCAGTTTCACCGTCTGCTAATGACCTGCTTTGAAAAATGCTTTGAGAGATGTTGATGGAAAATGCTATATAACCGCCCAAACCAAATTCCTACCTTCTGCCCTGGGAGTGCTACGTGGTTGGATTCTGAATATGGTTCCTTGAGCCTGTCTCCACTTAATCCTTACAAGTCTAGAAATATTAGGTTTTTATCCCTAAATGTCTGCAAATGTTGATTTCACTATGTACGCACAAATGATGAAAAAATATTTCCATAGATGATGATCTAAATGTACAGCTAGGCAAAGTAAGAAATATGCTGCCTGAGACCTTAGTCTGATTTAAAGATATTTACTTGGTCTATTTTGACATGTCATGTTGACAGGCTTTGTTTGAATGGTTTTGAAGCTTTAACTTTTTGAATCTGTGTCTACTAGTGTTAAATAATTTGTCTGATCCCTCTTCCCCACTGAATAACTTCCCTCAGTGGTGAAAATTTAAGTTGATTAAAAACAGGAAAAACTGCTAATTTATCACTTAGGTGTTTGAGACTGTTTAGGCTAATTTTGGCTCCTGATAGTAGGTGCTGAAGTTTGAAACATTAGGACCCCATTATGTCAACATACTGTGTTTCAAAGCCCTTTAGAAATGTGATTGAATTTAACCTCACAACCCCCTCCTCATACAGGGAGTATTGACTATTAACTCCATTTTTCAGATAGAGAAGCTGAAGCACAGACAGGCTAAGTGAGGTGGCCAAGGGCACACGGCTGAGTCAGTAGCAGAGATGGGAATGGAATCCAGGTGTCCTGACTCTGTCCCATGCTCTGTCCATTAGATTTCCAGAAAAATAAAGTCTTCTCAAAAACAAGAGAAGGGCTTTTGGCAAATGCTTTTAATAAAATCTCTTGTTCTTAAAATCTCGCATCAGCTATCGTATGTGCACAGCTCAGCAAAGGGAAATTCTGATTAAAGCTTAGGGCATCCACCACACTAACAACTCCCCAAACTACCTGCTCTTCACTGTCATCGTTACCATGGTGGTGTCAGGAGAAACCCTTTGATGTGTGGGTAAAAACATCTTCCTAGCCCTGAGGTAGTGTCTCTGCTCTCCCAGCTGCTGGAGGGTACATTGCTTGGCAAGTGCCAGAACCAGAGGAGAGATTGTAGTGATGAGACACCCCCTCTCACCTCCCGCCCCTTGGAAAGCCTCAGTAATGTCAAAGGGCTCCAGCATCTCTAGAGCACAGTGACTGCACTGCTGCTGCAGCACTACTTGCATTGCCTCTAAACTTACCATATCGGCCCTGTCACAGCATCAGCACTCGCAGCTCACTGCAGCGGCTGGGGCAACAGCATCTCTAGCTCTGCCAGCACCTAGCTGCAGCACCATCAGCCCAATGCATTGGACTGTGGGGGAGCTGGCCCTGCTCACCACGTTGGTGCTGCTGCAGTGCCTAATGCCAGCCCTGGCAGCACTCAGGAGACTGGAGTGGTGACCACCCAACACCCCTGCGCGGATGCACAGGTAGGATAAAGTGTTCATCCCTTCCACACAAAGCATGACTCAAGTAAAACAATACTTAACGCCCCACTTTTATTTATACCACATTGGGCATCGTTGTATCCATGTGATCAATTCCAGCACCCTTTGACCTCTTCGCTCCACTTTCTGCTCCCTACTCCATGATGGCTGGGGCTATTTTTAACATCTGGAAGTGTCAAATAGCCTCCCCCTCAACATAAATAAATAAATAGAGCCTACCACAAAAATCTATCCCTTTCCCCTCCCAGATCATGGATCCACCACCAGATTACACAGCTCTAAGAAGTAAGACCAATTAGCTTTATAAATTGTACCATAAATAACAAAAGTAAATAATTCAAGTCTTGGATCAGGGTCAGGAATCAGGATCGATATTTTATAATCCTTCCAGGATGGAAATGAGCATGGGAATTCTCCCTTTACCACAGCATTAAACATCCTGCCAGGTTGTAAAATACTCAACCATAGCACTGCTGTCAAAAAACGTGGACCATAGGTATGTTGTGAACAGGGCACACTTGTAATGAAAACAGCTACAAAAACAAGCAAATGGGCTTCCCCATAACTTGTGTTCCAGCTTTGTTTTTTTCGTTTAGCAGGGGCCACGCTCTGCCTGGACCTCTATATAGCGCACGCAGAGAAGTGATGGCTGAAAAACATTGCAGTTAAACATATTACATCTGAGGGTACGTCTGCACTGTAGGGACTCCCCCACTTCCCCCCCTTTGCCCTGCCTCCCAAAACTCCAGGGCAGCAGGTCTCAGAGTCTGGGTCAACTGACTCAGACTTGTGCTGTGGGGTTAAAAAGAACAGTGTAGATGTTCCCCTTGGACTAGAGCCCAGGCTCTGGAACCTGGTGAGAGGGAAGGGTCTCAGAGCCCAATCTCCAGCCTGAGTGGGAAAGTCTGTGCTGCTATTTTTAGCCTGTGCTGCGAACCTGGCAAGCCCAAGTCAGTTAATTAGAGCACTGATTGGCTGCTGCGGGTTTTTTTGTTTTTTTTTTGCAGTGTAGACCTGCCTTGTGATTTATAGAAAGGCTGACGTAGATAATTTTTAGAATTTTTTTGTCTGCCTCCATTTGCCTCATATGATTTCTCTGTGGTACTTTTTTGTTACTTTCTCAAGTTCTGCTGCTAACCTGTTTCTAAAACCGTCCTTGAAACCCTGTGTTAATTATTGAGTCTTTAGCATGCATATTTGCGTATATGACAACATTGCATGGTTGTTTTCTTGTTTGAGATAATCTGCTTTGCATTGGAGGACTGGTGGATGGTTACATGTCTGGCCACGTGCTTTCATTCCTACAGAGAATCCCACATTCAGAAAGGCCAATTGCCCTTCCCAAGAATCCAACCACATGGATGTAGTATTCCTGGGAATAATGTTCGCAGAGTGGCAAAGACTCTGTAGTTCTAGAAATCTCACTTGCCAAGGATGGTGGTAGCACAGCGGTTTGTTGAGGAAAGGTATCATGCCCGCAGCTACGCAGAATGGCTACAGGGAAACCTCTATCAAGCAAACAACCCAAGGGACGAGCAAAATAGCAGCTGCCCAGTGGACTAATAATTCTGACTAGTGTATGTAGCATAACTGCCTTCTACTGCAGGGAAACAGAAGTGAGGATATGCATGTCATAGATCCTGTATTGCAAACATTAATTCTGCTTTAGCAAGAGCAATGGAACCCTGTGCATTTGGCTCAGGGAAGATCTGTCCCTGTAGTTGCCCTCAGGTTCCAAGTGGCTGTGAGGTGCAGCATGTGGCATTGTGGTGTTCAGGTGGCTGGGTGGATTTGCTACTTTTTGAACAAAAATTTCAAAGCATTTTACAGAGATGGGGCAGCCTTTCGACATAGTCTCTAAAGGCTGGACAAATTTGTGTTGGAAACCTTGGGACTAGTTTTAAAGTGGTGGCTTAGGGCAGGGAGTTGCCTATTGGGAATGAGTCCGTGGTGCAAGTTCTTAATGAACATAGCACTTGAAAAATGTATTAAGACTTTATTAAAACAAGTTGGGGCTCATATATGCTTTTCTCTTAAAGAGTAAACTTCAGGTATGCAATGAAATATGAAAACCTAAAAAACTGGCCTTCCTTTGGTTTATCTAAGGTCAGTTTTCACATGGATGCCCATGTTTGCACGGGTGTGAATGGTGTACTCTGTTGTGTATAGATTCTGCGCTATGCTCAGCTGTGTGTGTACACGTGCATGTGTGTAGGAAATAGTCTCCATAGCTATGGAGTAATTGAATGCTCTACGTTCTATAGATCACCTGCTATAATTGGAGGAGGAAATAATAATACACATAATTAAAATCTCTGCAAATTCACTCATGTGACAAAGGTCATGGTGGCTTCATTCCTTTGATACTAATTGACATGATAGAGAATAGCATTAATATGACCTAGTCTCAGTCTATTCTGATAGATTGTTCTACTTGATTTAACCCTTTTCTCTTCCTAAAAATCCTGGGAGAATTCATTGATCTTTACTCCTAGGCCATTACTATCTACTTACCTTCTCCTACAATGGGATATGGTTAATGCTACCAGTTCTAAACAGAAAGATGCCTCCAGTGATTCATCAGGGCACAACAGCTGACTTGGGCTACAGGTCTGCTGTCTCCAGCTCCCCTGGCAGGTTTAACCTGCTAGCCTGGATACAGGAGGGTGGGAACTAGCTAAGGTTGCACCTTCAAGAGTCTAATCTTCAAACTTTGAGGTAAAAAAGAAAGAGGAGTGAATGAAGCTGCCTCAGATCTCCTCTTCCTGACAGGATTGTCACAGCAATATCCTGAACATGTGCTTTCCACAGAGGTTCCGCAGGCACGTACGCACTAGAACCAGCTCAGATAAAATAACCTCTGCCCTGAATCTTCTCCCACATCTGGATCTCAAACAATTCCTTCCCTTCCCCTAGGCTAAATGTCACATTCTGGAACTCATCACCCCTCCCCAGTGTTGCCTAGTTCCAGAACAGGTGATGAACCTCAAGGCCATGGCTGCTTCTAGAACTGAGCATGAGCCCTGAGATGTTAAGAGGGGTGTGTGTGTGTGTGTGTGTGTGTTCTCCCTGCCCCGCTCCCACACACTTCTGATTCTTATCTCTGGCTGGAAGTTCTGAAATACTATGAGAGAGGCTGTTTACAGTATTCTTAACCATATCTGGGGGGAGAAGAGCCAGAAACCTTATGTAAGCGTTTGCTCTTGCATGATTTCTAGCCCAAATTTGCAGACTCAGGATATTCATAGTGTTTGAATTAGCAACCAATCCTCCTCTCCAAACTTCAAGTCTGAATCTTGTAGACTGAGAGCTTCTAATACCACATCCCTGGGTGGGTTGTTGACAGTGGGAATGGAACCCAGGGCTTCTTAGCCTCAACTATCTGAGCTAAAAGTACAATATTTGTTAGCCAAGGCTCATCAACCTCTGTCTGTAAACCAGATGCTGCTAGAGGGGGACGGCGCGCTACACTGAGTGTAGGGCTGCCAACTTTCCAATTTCTCAAAACCAGATACTACACCTATGGTCAGAATTTTACGTACCAAATACGTAGCCACATGTATGCTATCCAACGGGCCCAGTACAGACTCGCCAGTGGCAGTGGAGAGACTAGCAAGATACAATTACAAATGGGATGGACGAGTGAGGCTGGGGGAGAAGGGAAACTAGCTTTGACTTGCCTTTGTTGGCATACACTTCAGAGCAAACAGACCCTTCCATTTGTTGCAGCACTTGCTCGCCAAGGCAGAGTGCGAGCACCTGGAGGGAGCCCTGGGCTTAGGTTCTCCACAGTGTCCTGCCCTGACGAGCCACTGTGATAGAATGACTTCAGACTGAAAGCGCAGGGGCTTCCTTTAGCAATTCCCCCCAGCAAAGCAAAACAACTTTGAGCTGCTGGGACTGGCTAGGGGGGCTTCCCAGTGCATGAGGAGCTGGTACCTTTACCCAAATCCCCCACCCACCAAAGGCTCAACTCACCACAAAGAGAAGGGGGAGGCTGAAGGGGACAGCGTCTTTCCTGCTCTGTCCAGCAATGGCAAAGAGTTTGTATGGGGTGGGGAAACTTGCTGCAGCCATGCAGGGAAAGAGGACATGTCCCTCCCCAGCCCAGACAGGACTAGCACGGCGTGCCTCCAGCTCTGCCCCTCTCCGGCTCTGGAGTCAGTGCTCTGGAGTTAAAGGGGCCTTGGGGTGGCTGGGGAGGTGACAGTAGAATTGCGGTAACCGGACTTTGGGTCTCCAGTCAATACTTCTGACCAGAGACTGTGCAGGTCCTCTGAAAACTGGACACCTGGCAACCCTGAGTGGCGTGTTGTGTACAAGTTCTCTGGGGCAGGGATTATCTCTCTCTGACTTGTTTGTACGGTACCTAGCACAATCACACTCTAACCGGGGCGCTATATGCTGCTGCAGTATAAATCATAAAAAGCTAGAGGCTGGAACGAAGCTGTATGTGTCTTGTGTTTGAAAGCTAAAGAATAACCATTCATGCCACTGAGGTGATTGTTCTATGTAACCTGATCCTACACCCGGTGGCAATTTGTCGCTCTTCAGTGGCTGTTGCACTGCAAACTGGGACGGAAGTCTGAGGTGAGGTGGCAAAAACCAGTTTTCTGTCAAAAAAAAAATAAAAAAAAAAAAAATGCTGTTTTGACCCAAATTCTAGGCACTACCACAATGCAAATAATTAATAGTAGCAGATTAAGAAATGAGGGAAAGAAAGAAGCGAGAATAAAAGCAAATGAGAGAGGCCAAGAAAATGGAAGGGGAGAAGAAAAAATGAAAGGAAAAGAAAAGAGGGAAGAGTGGAAGGAAAGAAAAGATAAAGAAAACAATAAAAGATAAAGAAGTGAGAGGGAAAGAAAAGAGAGGGGAGGGAAGGGGGAGAGAAGACTTAAGAGAATATAGATAAGTGTGGTGGTCCATGGTGTGTTTCCACAGGGTAGGGTGGGGCTGTGCAGTAGTGAGCCATAATTGCAGTTCTCCAGGGGCAGGAGGTTTCCTCCAGCTCACCTCCTGCTACTAGGAGATGCTGCCTGTAGAAAGGCCTGATGCTGAGCAACTCTAGCTTCCATTGACGGCCCTGGGAGCTGCAGGTGCTCATCTCTGTGTTCCCTAGAGTGCCTGTCTGGCCCTAGGGAGGAGAGGCCATTTCATCTCATGAACTCCTCCTGGGAGAGACAAAGGCCAGTGTTCAAAGAGAAGTGAACACGACTTTGGAGGCTGAAGTGGAGGATCACATAAGGTCAAACCCCTGAGCTGAATTTCTTTGAGTGTTTGCATCATTTTGGGGCAAGATCCCACTTCTGCCAAGAAACAGACTTCTGAAATGTAACTTTATCACTCTCTAGACCTAACAGCGAATTTCTAGTGAGTTTCTGCCACAGGGGGACTTGTTGCTTAAGCTGTGAAGACAGCCCTTTATGATGGAACAGGAGTCTGTGTCTGGGAAAACCCACCCTTGGCCTGTGAGGGATAAAACTCATGGCCGGAGGAATTTTGGATTTTCACCAATGCATGGGAAAAAGGGGATGTTTTTTCCAGCTCAGCTCAAGCTGAAACCACACTGTAAAGTCAATGTGAGCTTTTCAGGCTGACAGTGTCTGAGCAGACCCACTCTCCTGATCACCCAGTCCTAAAGTGTTTTAGAGTACTCGGTGCAAGCCCTGCAGCCTCATTGTTATTGTAAGATGTAGCGTGCTAGACTGTTACTGTAGAATACTATGATACATGTACTTGAGGATAACTTTCAAAAGTTACCCTCAAAAATTAGCCTCAATACTGTCTTTGCAACATGCAGGGCACCTTGGGGGGGAAAAGATTTTCACAAGTGCTTTAGGTATTTAGGAGCTCAGTGAAAGTCAGTGGGACTTGTGTGCCTGAATTCCTTAGACATCTTTTAAAAGCCTCCTCTTAAAGTATGTGTGACCTGAAACACTTCAACTTACACTGCTGGTAGATTAGAATGAACATGTTGTGTGTGTAAGGGAGGCAGGCTCTTTGGAAGAAGAGGATATGCTGCCAACCCTGAGTTTGGCTATCACAGTCCTCAGCTGACAAGTCGAGGTTTGCCAGTTTTTAAACCCAGCCCCTCTCTGAATTGGAGTAGCTGGGAAACAGTCCAGATGGACTCTTTTCTTGCCTTGCCTTGTTGACCGGAGAGGACTCAACAATGAAACTTCCACTGAAGTTCAATATTATCTTACCGCGAGTGCACCTTTCACCCAGCACTTTACTGATTCACTGACCCACTCTCAGCCACCACTCGCTTGGCTCTTAGTAGCTGATTAACAGGACACTGCTGTTTAGGACAGGAAGTGAAGAATCCAGTTGAAACAAAAGGAGGCACTGGTGTTGGGCTAGCATGTGTGCATGCTCTCAGCCGCCAATGCTCTTAGGCAGTGTCACTAAATGATTAGTGGCCCTTATTGGATTTAGGAAAGATTCAAATTGCTGTCTTCTCGGTGCACGGCTGATGCTTGCTAGTTGCATCAGAAAGTGAGGTTCCCTGCCCAAAGTTGCACTAGGGCAGGGCTGGCGAGGGAGGGGAATTGCCCAGGACACTGCTGGGAAGGGTTTTAGTTCCTGTTCAAGGGATCAACTAGTGTTCCTTTCTTTAAAGAAAAATAAGCTAATTTTAAATGATCCCCCTCACCACCTCCCCCCGATGAAATAAATGCATGATTCTGAAGTCCTGGAGAACCTTTTAAGCTGTAGGGAAGTCAGTGGAACAGGAGTGGATGGGATAATGGAGGAAGGGGTGGGACCCACATTTTAAAACAAGCTGCAGAGAACAGCCTCAGCCACTATTGCATTCACCCTGGCAATGAGCCCATCTGAATGCCTGGGTGCAAAGGAGGCCTTAGCCCCTGCTGCCTGTGATCTCCTGCGTGTCATCCATCCCTCCATCCTCGCTCCTGCTTGATGTTGCAGGCCATGCATGGGGACTTTTATCTGTGACTTAATTCAGGCAAACCCCACTGAAAATCACTGTGGCCCTACCAGCGCCCTGTGCAGCTGTAGCACTTTGTAGCACCCAGACACATTACACAAGCCCTCACTGGCCTGAAGCAGGGACAAGTATCCTCTGTGCACACAGAGGAGCCCGAACTTTTGCCCTCCTCCTTGAGGGTCCTAATTAGGAGTCCTAATTAGGTGCAGGGACAGGAGGGGGGATGCTGGTGGCCATGGTCTTTCTGATCCACTCTTTCTGCAGTGGAGAACTCAGGTTCACCATGCCCCTCTGCCTGCACCCTGCTCCAGATCTCTCCCAGCTTATGTTTAAAAGCTGTCTTGGGTGCAAGCCTACAGAGTTCTACAGAGTGGGCGGGAGCATTGCCTTGGTGAGCCGCTCTCTATGCTCCCTGCCCTCCAGATCAGAAATTCAGGAGCTGAGATCATAGCAGTAGTCTCTTTAAAGTGCCACCCCCACCATAATACCACACTGTGAAAGCAGGGCAGTGAAACGCAGCACTATTACACACATGCAGCCTCCGCTTTACATTCCTGTTGGTTTTTAAACTGCTGGATGAGGGTCTGTCTACTCCTCCACCAGAACTGACACATGCCTGGACATGTTCTTTGGATTCCCCCCTCCCACACACGTGCACTCCACCCTCATTCCTTTTCCAGCACAGCCAGTGCCTGCATTTCCTGCAAAATGATCACCATCTGATAAACGCACAAAACCCACCCCATGCTGTTGCCTTAGACCATCCTTTCATGGAGCTGGTGGGTGGCTTGCAGGTGCCCTAGGAGGTGTTATCTGCCATATTCCCTGGAAAAGATGAGCATCACCCCGAGGTTGCTGAAAGTTAGCTTAGCTTAGAAATGGTTCCCTGAAACCCAGATAATTCTCTCCCCACCCCGAATCAAGGCGCAGAGAGACCACTTACCTTGGGCTGGATGACACGTGTGTTGATGTGTGTGCGCGTGTGCGTGGCATGTATGCAGGGGAGATCCTAGAGCCCTCGATGCTGCAACAACCTTCCTCTCTCCTGCCCGCCTTCCTCCTTCAGGCGAGTTCTTGCTTTGTGCTGCTGCTTGCCTGTGTGTGCCCAAAGCCACTGCAGCATCTCTGCATAAGGATGTGCTCCTCCCTCCCCGCCCTCCCCTGCTCACTCGCTCCCTCTCAGCCAGCACTCTGGGTCCCTGGAGAGTGGTCTCTCGCTCGCTCAGTCTTTACCTCATTTGCCTTGGTCCAAGGACCAGTCGGAGAGGGAGGGCGATTTGCAGCATCATACATAATTCATGCTCTGCCTCAGCCTGAGCTGCTGCTGCTCTCATCAGCCTGGATCAGAAAACCCCTGCCCTGAATTGATTGTCTCCGGCTCCTCACCCCATCAATAGGGCACAGAGAGGCACATGGTGCGAGGGAGAAGCAAGTGAAGGGTTAGAATTCCAGGGTGTGAACTGGGAAATGGAGGGCTCCGTGTCCCAGGCTAGGATGTCCAGGTGAATTTCCCAGGGGAGGGTCATGCCTCACAAAATGTATTACCGGGTAACAGACGCAGTGGAACCCCCTTAGACTGAGATCTTGAGGAACCCCACTGAGCAGGGCACAGAATTATGCAAGCTTTGAACTGTTGGCTCAGCACCTTGTGACATGCTGCTGGTGAGGAGGATACTCTGCTTGCAGCCAAGTTTACTTGGAGCTGGGAAGGAAGGGAAGTGATTTTAGGTCTCAGACCCATCTCTTAAATACATTCAGATCCAAGTTTTCCACAGGTATGGTGGGAGAGAGGGGCACGTTCTGGTTCTGCCCCATTACAGAGAGAGGGCTAACATCAAAGCTCAGACCCAGTTAATAAACTTCCTCTCATGTTCCGGGGGGGCTGGGGTTCGGGACTGTTTCTGCTGTCTATGGAAGCCAGAATCTCTGCTTTGCACCAGAAGCAGGTGCTGTAGTGATCTCAGTTGACAGGCATCCTTGTAAATGTTATTTCTACCTAGGTGTAAGTCTGCCCCCCATAGCAGGGGTGTCTGAGCACCTCACAGACAGTAATGGATTTATCTTCCCAGCAGCCTTGGGAGATAGGGAGGGAAGGATCGCTATCCCTAAGCTGCGGATGGGGGAGTGAGGCACAGAGCATTTAAATGACTTGCCCAAGGTCCCACAGGGAGGCTGTGGCTGAGCTGGGAATTGAATGCACATCTCCTGTTCCTAGCCCAGTGCCTTAACGACGAGCCCATCCTTCCTCCTCTGTAGCTGTCACAGATACAAGGGGGAGGTGAAACGTTTATCAAGGTAAAACAGTTCTGCATGTAATGTGGCAGGGATGCCCGTGAATTAGCAAATCTGCTCCATGATGCCCCGAGGGCACTGAAACCCCAGAGAGAGGGGGATATCAAAGCATGCTGCATCCCAGGGGCCTGCGCACACAGTCACGGGTTGAATTAAGGTTCAAACCTTTTTTTCCCTGCTAGTAATTGAAAATATTTATCCTCCCCCAAATCAGAAATGAGACGAATAAGGAAAATAAAAGCAGAGTATCCCTCTGCCCCCACATTCAGGTCTTTCTGTTCACCTGTTTACATAGCCAGAGCATTGGAGAGGGCACTGGGACCCTGGTGTAAGCAGGTGCAAGGCCGCTGACTTCAACAGAGCTGTGTCGGTTTCCACCAGGCTGTGAATTTGGCTCATGAGTTTTCCCCACAAGCCATGGAGACAGGAGGCATCAGATGCAGCACAGGCATCAGGGCAGGGCTGCTCACCTTGCTTTCACCCTGGAGAGATCCCTCTGCAGGGCAAGACAGAAATTCACTCTCCACAGTCCATCAGTCCTTGGCCTCTCTGCTGAGACTGCCCAATTGGGTGCTGGTTGGTTTTGTGATGTAGATGTTTGTCCCTGCAGGGGCTAGGTTGAGATCCCAGACTCATTTCACACAGCCTTCCTCCCCGATCAGCTGTAGATAATAACCACTGGCTGTTGCTACCACCCGGAGTTGCATCATGACTTTGGCCTGGCCTCCTCCTGTGCTCCCCTGTGCTAATTAATATATTCCACCATGGTGCAAAGCACACGGTGAAACGGGACACTGCTGCCAGATGGGAACTCTCTGCACAGCCCTTGGGGCGTGCTGGCCAATGATGAATATGCCCTGAACTCCCATCCGATGGCAACACAATACAGCCACAGATTAGGGTGGCTAATCAAACAGCTCTCAACTCAGACTGTGCACATTTCTGGATTGGGAGGGGAAGACAGGGAAAGGTTGCAAAGACCACCCCTCACTTTCTATCCATTCCATCTGGCCCTCCCTGACTCCAGTATAGGATCATTAATAATGTAGAGACCAGGTCTGGGTCTGTCCATTCATTAATGGCCTGCCATTACAGAAGAGTAATTAATGCATTAGTGTCTCTGTATTGATTGGCAGGGCTCCAGAAGTCTGGCGTCCTCCAGCCACGTGGGAATGGGAAGGAGGAAAGTTGTTTTGGAACTTAGTGAGTCCTCTCGCAAAGGGGAAAAACAAGACGTTACAAAACAGAAGTGCATGTGTTCTGTATTCCTCTCATGTATCTATCCGTTCCTCTGTCCTGCCAATTGCGAGTTTGACTGCTGAACTCCTGCAAGAGTGAATTCCCCAGGTTAACTGTATGCTTTCAGATGAGATATAAACCCTGGGCTGATTGGTTTGTCTGTACTGTATCTGAGCACTAAGGGTAGTATTGAAAATCCCTTGGCCCTTTTTGCAGTATTTAGTGGTGTTAACCCAGTGTCTCTACCAAATTTTAACACAAGTATCTACATTCTGTCTCCTTAAATTCTCCCTCTAGATTCAAAATGGATTCGAGATTCCTTTTCACTTCTTGCTCTAAACTGTTGTGCTGGGTTGCTGTGTGCAGTTAAGCATCAGCTTCGTTTCACCCCAGATATAGCTGCATTTCCTTGGTGGGTGGGTATACAGTAGAACCTCAAAGTTATGAACTGCCTGGTCAACTGCACACCTCATTTGGAACTGAAAGTACACAATCAGGCAGCAGCAGAGACCATCCCCTCCAAAAGGCAGATACGGTACAGTACTGTCTTAAATGTAAACTATAAGAAAAAAGGGAAAGGTGTTTGTTTTTTTTTAATTTGATAAGGAAACTGTTTCTGTGCTTTGTTTCTTTTTTTAAAAAGCATTTTTCTTCTGCTTAGTAAAGTTTGAAAGCTGTATTAAGTCAATGTTCAGTTGTAAAGTTTTGAATGAACAACTAGAATGTTTTGTTCAGAGTTAGGAACAACCTCCATTCCCGAGGTGTTTGTAACTCTGAGGTTCTACTGTAATTGGTCTATCAGCTTCTGGGTGAGCTTTTTGGACCCTTCAGGCTGACAGGTGCTGTCTGTCACTGGCACCTGTATACTATAATGAGGGGCTTCACAGAAATAACATAGACAGATGAACATTGTCGCTATTGCCACTCCCACACACAAGTGAAGTTTCATTCCATGGTGAGCAGGGGAGGATTATGAATCTGGATTTAAAGGAAATCTCTGCACACGTACAGGTCCGTATCCCACAACAGAAGGCCATTGATTACTGTTAATGGAGGGACCAGCCTAGAGGAAACCCACGTCGAATGTTTGAAACGTGAGCGAACTGCCGCAAAAGCCAGGGCTGTAAATCAGTTGGAGGGAGAGATGGAGAACCTGGTGACAGGTGAGGCAGCGGGGTTATCTGGACAGCTGAGAATGCCGGAGGTTGAAGGGGCTTTTGTTTGGCCCACAGCAGGTGAACAAGCAAAGCTTCTATAAAACGAATGGGATGTCTTAGTGGGTTGGCAATGGGATATTCTCCTCTAGGACAGCGGATGGAACCGGATGCCCCAGGCCAGCTCAGTGTGGCCCAAGTGAAATACATTTCTTGAGTCTCATTTCAGGTTCTGGCAGACTAGTGGCCACATCACTCATTATCCCCCTCTCAGCAGAGAGGCCAAAGCCTTGAATGGGCTATAGAGATGGAGATTGCTCCAGGTCAAGCCTGAAGCACAATGGCTGGGCAATGTTGGAGACGCTAATGCTGCTGTCTGAGTTGCTTGTTCTGGGCATGGAACAGATGGAGAGAACAGGAGAAACTACTCTTATGGGCAGCAAAGACTAGAAGAGGCTTACCGAGCGCAGGCAGACTCTGCCTGTCTGTCTAGCTTCCTGTATTGAGCCCATCCCTGTGGTATCTGGGCACTTTCCTTTGCAGGGGAGCATGTCTCTTTAAGACAGGTGTTCTCACTCCCTCCACAGAGCAGGTGAAATTAGTGGCCCTGCAGGCTTTGCAGAAGGAATTTCAGGCAGAGAGCATTTGCCCAGATTGTAATTTGTGCTGGAGCCAGAATACAGAAGACACCTAATTGTTTTCCTCTGTTATCACAGCTAAAAACCAATCTACTTCCTCGCTGCAAATGTCACTGATATGAGTGCTGCCCAAGGGTTTTCCCCACATGCTGCAAAAGGCTTGGCTGGCGTGCGGGTGTCAATCTATCAGTACTGTCAAATCCGCTAGTGGGGTTCAGGTGGTGGTCATCTGATGCTCTCTCACTGAGGGGCGGAGAGGATGGCTCTTGGTTAGAGTGATGGGAAACAGACTAAGGCCTGCGTTCCACCAAACGGGGTAATATAAGGCAGTCTGCCAACATTGATCTAGACTCCCGGGAGGGTAGGCAGAGGTCAGAGGAGAAGTGGCTATGGTTATCCTGTCGTAAAGAGCGACTGTGGCTAATGTGTGCACGTCTCTCTCTTGGTATTGATTGCAAAGATGAGAATGGTTCCATTATCAGTCACCTCTGGCTAATAAATATTTTGTGTTTCCTTTATAAATGATGGAGGCAGCAGGAGAAGGTGGGCGAAGTAATTTTTTTACTGATCTGCTGCCTCGGATCATCTGATATTTTGGAGGGTCCAGGGAGTTCTCCTCAAAAGGGGATGACTTATAGGCACTCTCATATGGCCCCCACCACTGTAGAAACTAGATATCAATTACTTTACCTTACATGGAGGGATAATGGAAGTTAAGCAAGAATTATTATCTCCACTTTAGATGAGGGATCTGGTTGCTTCTGCCTTCTTCTGAAACATTGCTGATAGGTTGCTACCAGTCTCGATGGGACCAGTGGTCTGATCTGGGATATGGTAAATCTGAGCTTCCAAGTAGTTTTCCCTCCAGGGAGAAAACTCAGTCCACTCACAGCTGACTCTCACCAGTTATCTATGTTCTCACTGAGAGTGCAAATGGGGTGGCTCCAGACATTTCGCCGCCCCAAGCACGGCGGCATGCCGCGGGAGGCGCTCCACCAAAGTTGCGGGACCAGTGGACCCTCCGCAGGCACGTCTGTGGGAGGTCCACTGAAGCCGTGCCTGCTGCCCTCCCAGCGACCAGCAGAGCGCCCCCCCGCGGCATGCCGCCCCAAGCACGCGCTTGGCGTGCTGGGGCCTGGAGCCGCCCCTGAGTGCAAAACACCCTTGAGGAGAGCAGCAATGCTGGTGGCTAGGGAATAAGGTCAAAATTGACTTGAGCAGAACTGAATGCAAAGGAAGTGAGAGAAACCCTGGGTTCAGTCTGCAGTTGTCTCTTCCGCCCATCTACACCGAGGGTACGTCAGCACAACAGAAATCCCCCTGCCGCAGCTGGAGTCAGGTGATTCAGGCTCACGGGGCTCGTGCTACAGGCCTAAAAAGAGCTGTGTAGATGATTGGGCTAAGGCTGGAATTTGGACTGTGAGACCCCCCGCCCCCGATCTGGGTCTCAGAGCCTGGGCTCCAGCCCGAGTGGGAATGCCTACCCTGCCACTTTTAGCCCTGCAGTACGAGCCAGAATCCTTTGACTCAGGTTCTGAGACTTGCTCCCGTGGGTTTTTTTTGGTTTTTTTGGCAGTGTGGATGTACCGTCAGAGTCTGGGCCCCCTCAAATGTGACATTGATTTGTAGCACTTTGGTGCACCCGTAGGACCGGTTCACCCCACCTGGCATGGGGGAAGAGGGTCAATCAGAGGTCCAGGAGGTGCGGCCCACCCTGTCAGGAACACCCCACGTGGGCCTGGCTGGCTGGCTTTGTGGTGTTGCCAGTGCCCCAGTTCTCTTATGTGGATGCTGCCGTACTGGAACAGATGGTGGGAGGAGTGCAGACAGATTGTGTTTTCTGAGCCACGGTAAAGAGCGTCGCTAAGCGCCCTGCCCTTATGCTCTGCCAGGGGTTGCAGCAGACCCTGCAAAATAAGCGATTCAACAACTAAATGAACAGGGCTGAGTACCTGAGAGATGCACTTTAAACAGGATCTTACCAAAGCTGCTGCTCTCAGATTTTGATAGACACTCTTCCAGGCCACTTTAAACACCGCTGTCAGATGGTGCAAACTGGTGCTTATGAGGCATTCTGGGGTTTCCCAGGCTTTTATTCCATTTCCGCTTTGGCAGTCCAGGGCTGAGGGACCCCCTATTCCTTTCCCTTCTCCCTCACAAATCCAAAAGGGTTTGGGGAGCTGGGCTGATCAGTCGATCCTTCCAGTCCAGCTACATTTCTACAGCACTGGGTTATCAGGATACCTACTGCAAGTATTTCAGATACTGGATTGTGGAGAGCGAAGGGAAGAGTTCAGGTGTTTGTGGGGATAAAATCCACTGCAGCCGCAGAGGGAATGAGAGGTTCTACAGAGTCTAATACTTTCATCCTATTAGCGAGATTCGGAGCAATTACAGCTTCATTAGCCAAATAGGCTCTTCTGTTCATGGAGTTCTCCACCTCCCCATAATCTCTTCCCCCCCCCAACCCCTTCAAGGCTTTGCACCAGGGATCTGCTGCTAAGAGCACTGCAGATCGCCAGGGAGGCAAGGCAGGGACGGATGAAAAACACTGTGTTGGCCAAGAGGGAGATGAGGCGTTGCTCGCCCCCTCATCTGCCAGACCTGGGCCCAGAGACTGATGTGTGGGAGGAGGAGGGAGCCAGTTTAAACCCTGAGTCTTTTGTCTCTTCCATATGTTTGCTGACATGCCCGAGTTTCGTCCTCCTCATGACTCCTGATCAGGGCTGGCACTTTCATTTAGGCGACTTAGGCAGTCACCTAGGGCGCCAGCATTATGGGGGAGCGGCATTTTGCCGGGGGGGTGGCAGGCGGCTCCGGTGGAGCTGCCGCAGTCGTACCTGCGGAGGGTCTACTGGTCTCGCGGCTCCCGTGGACTTGCCGCAGGCATTTCTGCGGACGGTCCGCTGGTCCCGCGGCTCCGGTGGACCTGCCGCAGGCATGCCTGCGGCAGCTCCACCAGAGCCGCGAGACCTGCACGTGGGGCGGCGAAATGGCGCGGCGCCTAGGGTGCCAGAAACCCTGGCGCTGGTCCTGCTCCTGATACTGGGAGGGGGGCAAGATGTAGACTGGGGGTTACATGATTGCCCCACATGTCGCCTTTGGGAGGAACTTCCAGCCCCACCTCCCTGGGCCAGGGCAGCCAATCCCACTGGCTCCTGGGGAGCTGGGGCCACAAGAGCGGGTAGCATGTGCCTCTGAGCTCCTGTCCACTGTAAATAGGGCCCTTTATGGTGCTTCTGAAAATAGAGGTGCCTGAGTCAGTGTAGTCACTTGACAGTCTTGGCCAGCGTGTGCGCTGCTTTGCCTGGAAAACAACAGGGGCCAGTTTAGTGGATAACAAAGGATGGACTGAGCCTTCTAAACGGCCTGATCAAATCCATTTCAGTGAATAGTTGAGCAAGCCACAGAGCTCCTAAAAGGATCCACTGTCTTTTACACAGTAATGCCCAAACTATTACTCATTGTTTATAAGGGGCCAAAAGAGTGTGTGTCACTTTACAAATGCGAAGTGAGATGTTCCCTGAGGAACTTGCATTCTTGTTTGGATGGATATGGTATGAAAAGCTGACAGAACATTTAGTCTGAGAACCCACACCCCCTAAACACGAATGCACTACTGTATGTGCGTGCAAAAAACCCCCAGGATCTGTGAATGTTTGTCCATGAGGGGGGTGGATATTATAGATATTCAAATATTACAAAAATATTAAATTAATGTTAAGGAACTAAAGACAAGCACACAAATGTGAGGAAATGCCCCGCTATGAAATACATACCCAATTGGGATAAAATGAGAGAGCCTTTTAATCCTCATACTTCAGGGCCTAAATATTCACCTACTTGGATTAGGAAGTAATTTCCCCTTGTGGCAAGTTATTCCATAAATACTGGTAGCCACATTGCATTTGGCACTGACCTGAGACTTCTTACCAGAGAAAAGATGGCAGACACCTAGATTGGTCTGTTTCAATATGATGACTATGCCTGTTAAACTTCTAGTATTCCTACCCGTTTAGGACAGGAAGGAGTGATTAGGACAATTAACGATGATGGGAAAGTTTTTTGATAAAAGCCTCCTGCTTTGTTCTCACCATGCTTCGTATAGTTTTATCTTCAAAATGCTATAATCTCGCATTTTTTGGACTGGCTACCTGAGGAATTCAGGCCCCTGTCCTCTGCTGGGAGCAGCTCCATAAAAATCACTGCCTATCCTGGAGAAAGTCACTGAAAGCAGCGAAACCACACCCATGTACACCAGCGGAGGACCTGGCCTTGAATTTTGTAGGCTCTCGTTCCATATAATGCAGGACTGTAGCATTTGGAAATTGTTAAAACTTTGAAAACAAAAACTGCTGTAAGTTGGGCAAGCATCTTCCTATGTATCCATCAGTGGTTTATTGTTCTAGGGCTTGATCCTTCCCTCTGATTTATGGCACAAATCTTTCAGAAAATCAAGCACTGCCCATGTTTGCACAAGTACAGGGAGCACTTTCTCCAGGATACATACAATGAGGAAATGTTGTCGTGCCATTTTGTTTTATGTATGTGTATGTTTTTTTCTGGATCTGTCTTCTCTGCCAAGTTTTACCAACAATAATATTTCATAAGCTAGTTATGAAAGCCGGGAATTCTGATGCTCATGCTGCTAGCATAACATACAAGGTATACATATTCTTACCATGCTGGTGGGACTCGAGCACCATAAATAAGACCTTTTATTGTCCACACTGTGCAAATAAATATTGTGCAGTGATTTCTGCTCAAAGAAAAGACTCTGCCTTTGGCCACCTGATTGACAGACCCTTCCGTGTCTTGATGGATAGTAACCACACACGCAGAATAGTCAGTCCTCCCTCCTCTACCTTTATCAGACAAACCAGCCAGAGCTCAGTCCTACAATAGGTGACTTCAGTGGGCGTCTTTACTGGGGACTAGGGAACTGGGCCCTTAATGAGGGACAGAGGTGACTGTAGGAGCAATGGATGTTTCCTTTCCTGTTGCTATGATTGAGCATGAAACTGAGACAGGCTGGAAGCTGGCTTGGTAACCCTGGGGACTGAAGTTATTGTATTATTATTTATATTGTGGTAGTGCTTAAAGTCCCAGCTGAGAGTGGGGTCCCATTGTGCTGGGCCCTGCACATAAGAGCACAGTGTTTTTTTTTTTAATCTACAGAACCATTCCAGCTTTGGGAGCTGCAGAGCAGGTTCCCCTGCACTGCACCACCCTGGCCATGTGCCTCACCGCTGTCCTGAAGAGACCCACCACCCCAGGGGTGAATGGAGAGTTAAATTTCCATGGCCCATTCATTCCTTGGCCTCTTCTGAGCCCAGCAGAGGGGCTTAGCTGTGGTGGTTGCTGAAGTGGAGATGTCTGTCCCCCGAGAACAGGGCTGAGGTTTTTCCTTCCATTTAAACCAAAAATACCAACAAATCTATTAAAACAGACAGCACAGGAAAAGCTTTTGCAGTCCAGGGACAGAGGCACTCGTCAAGCCTCTGGGTGAGGTGCAGTTTGCAAACTTGCCTGAGGCCTTGGTTGTACTAGGGATTCCAGCTGTTGGCACAGCTATCAGTGCCACCCAGAGGGGGAGGCAAGTGGGGCAATTTGCCCCAGGCCCTGCAGGGGCCCCCATGAGAGTTTTTCGAGGCCCCTGGAGCAGGGTCCTTCACTCGCTCCTGGGACCCCGGAAAACTCTCGCGGGGCCTGAGTCCCCGGAGCCAGGGGTGGCTCTAGGTATTTTGCCGCCCCAAGCATGGCAGGCAGGCTGCCTTTGGCGGCTTGCCTGCAGGAGGTCCCCGGTCCAGTGGATTCAGCGGCACGCCTGCGGGAGGTCCACCGAAGCCGCGGGACCAGCAGACCGTCCGCGGGCATGCCGCTGAAGGCAACCTGCCTGCCGCCCTCGTAGTGACCGGCAGAGCACCCCCTGCACTTGGCGTGCTGGTGCCTGGAGCCGCCCCTGCCCAGAGCTTCTTCCGCTCTGGGTATTCGGCAATTCGGGGACAGGGGGTCCTTCCACCCCGGGATCCACCACTGAAGTGCGGGGTCTTCGGCGGCAATTTGGTGGTGAGGGCCCCCCGCTGCCGAAGACCCCAGTCCCCCTAATCCTCTGGGCGGCCTTGCCAAGGCCACCCAGAGGATTCAGGGGGATTGGGGTCTTCGGCAGCGGGGGGCCCTCACCGCAAAGTTGCTATTTGTACCAGTGATGCTCGCATCTTGAAATCAGGGTGCGTGGAACCAGTGCAAAATGCAATCTTTGTCTGTCCATGTTAGAGATTTGCAGCTACCCTGGTGGTGGGAAGTGGGGCAAATCCCCCAATATAGACCAAGCTGGTGCAACAGAGTTCTTACGGGGCCTCCTAGACCTCCCCTCATCCCTGCTCCTGAACTCAAATCAAGGGACAGCACCCCTGGGCTTTAGCCTATGGACGCTCCTCTCATGAGTGCCGGGGAAAGCTCTGACTCTCTGAAAGTGATTGAGCCCGGCAATCTGGATAAAGAGCCCCATTCTACTATCTTCTCAGTAACCTGGAGTGTATTGTCCTTTTCTCCAAAACTACTGTCAGTGGGCAGCTAATAGCCCGTTCAAGCAAAAGGAAATTGCCCAAGGGCTGCAACAGCTGCACGTGAAAGAATTTGAAGAGAGCAGCACTGTGGCGAATGCCCGTTCTCAAAAGGACTGGGATCCTTCTAATCTGTTAGTTTCTCAGCATCTCTTAAAGTAATTTTCTGGAAGGTCAGATGGGAGGTGGAATTAATCCAAGCCCTCCCTGGTGCCTATACAGATTTACCATCCCCTGGGTCCTGCTCTCCGAGTAGCTAATATCTCCAGGGGTAATCCGTTCAGTTGTGGATCATCAATGACTTCCTTGTACTGTAACTTTCGTCTGTCAGAGAAGGGAAAGCATCCTGTAAATGCCACCTTGACATGGGAGAAGGGCAGGGAGCATTGTTGCTAGACCTGTACTGCAGCACCCCTGGATGTGAGCTTTCGGTGTGAGCATGAGGTTTGTCTATCTGTAGCCGTGCTGCTCTTCAACACAAGGACGGCACCGATGGTCCTTCAGATTGTCCACATAACATAACAAGCCACACAACGTGACATGGAGCTTCCCGTGTGCTTCCGGTTACGCGTTTCATTCTCAGGCACAGCAGTGACCTAGGCATTAAAGGGACTAAGAGGGGTCTTCAGCCAGCAGTGCATCACATTGTTTTGGTCACGGCTTCAGTGCCTGGCACAGTGGGTTACAGCAGCAGATGTTCTTGGCTGATGGAATCTCAACTGCCTCTGGTGTGGTGCCCCCAAATCCACCAAAGACGCATGGCTATGGTAATATAGTCACCTGCCTCATCAAATAGAACAGTTCGCCTGCTCTAGTAATGTAGGGTCCAGCTAGGCCCCCTTCGCTCCTGCTGAGCAGGATTCCAGCTCCTGCTGGAATCCCTGGAACTGCCCGTAAGATGAGGCACTAGTCAATAGGACGAGGAGTGGTGCAGTTCCGTCTTTAAAGTGCAGTTTCAGCTTTGTCATGTTGCACCGTCCAAAGAGCAGATTATGGGTATGTCTGCAAGTCAATCCGGGGGTGCCTAGCTGAAGGAGACATCCCCATACTCCTCGCACTGCCGTGGCTACGGTACCTTTAGTGCAATAGCTCAAAGGTAGAGAGGCTAGCTTCTTCCAGTGCATCCCTTTCCAAGATGCTAGGCATATACTCAGGGTGGCTAGCCTCTCCTGCTGCTCACCCGCTGTGGCTACATTCTGGTTTTAGTATACTAGCTTGATCCGAGCCAGCGTGAGTATATCACCCCGTGCAATTCAGAAGTGTTACTTCATCCCTGGTTTCTCCTTGCTGTATGGGGGGAAGTACCCTGTGCTATCTCTCTGCTTAGCACAGATTGCTTTCCCTACCATGCCAGCCCAGCTGGAACATTGTGGGGGTGGAGTTTTCCCTGTGCTTGCTTGCTCTCTTCACTTGGGAAGGAGAGAAGTGGCCCTGTGGAGCGTGCATCCACTCTAGTACGCAGTGTGGCCTACTAGAATGAGCACGGGATTGAGCCTCATGAGGATCTGGATTCTATTCTCAGATCCATTACCGACCAGCTGCATAGTTTTGGGCAAATCACTTCTCTGCACCATGCCTCAGTTTCTCCTTCTGGAGACTGGGGCTAATGACACCAACCTGCTTTGTAAAACAGTTTGAGTTCTACTGATGAAAAGCACTACAGAAGAGCTAGGTGGTATTATTCTTATTACCGGTAATAAAGGTAGAGAGTGCAGGGGCATAAGGGCACTTGATGCTCTCTTACACATATTCCCCCACCCCAGGTAACAATCTGACCCTTACTGAGCAACATCTGAACCATAATGGGGGCTCTGTTTCCCCTTTGGAGTGGGATGGAAACAAATCTCAGGCTTAGCTTCAGTTTTGAATAATGTTTTTATTATATGTTTAGTGTTCTCTATACAAAAAAATCAGTTTTTTACAGTGATTTTTACCACCCCCCTAAAGATAACTGAATATTTTGGCCTTTTTCATTGCTCATGCAGTCAGTTCATAAATCCATATATTAAACATTTCTCTATAGTCCATAAATCATCTTGCCGTAAGCCTTTCTTTATAGCCTCAGATATGCATTTATCACGGGAGGGGGGGGAGGGGAGTAGATTAACACAAAAGAATTGTGTTTTCTTTTTTAAAAAGGCAAATAAATACATAGAATGTATTAGAACAACCAGGAGGTTTTAGACAGAGATGGGGGTTAAATATTTACAAATGAAAAACCAAACAAAACTGAAAACCATAGTCCAATGTTTTCTTTCCAACACAAGCTCTGGAAATGAATGCTTAAAACTCCTGTTGTGCAAAGGAAAAAACCTGTTTTGCAGATTCGACATGGGTTTGGACTGCAATTGACATCACAATCTGAGAACGATGCCCACTTGAAAAGAACACGTGGAGAGATGGGCATTGCTGGGCAAAGGGAAAGCCACTGATATAGTGGAGTTTTTAGGAATTGGAAAAGCGTTATTGTTTCCTTTAATAAAATGGGTTGTTGTAGTGCACGAAACACAACATGTTCTTCATTTGTACAAGTTTTATTTTTTTATTGCTTCACTGAAATCTTTTGCTGCTAGTACAGAATTAACCTGGTACAATGCACATTGTTACAGGTGGCAATCACTGCTGTGCTAGGACATGCCCTTTGCATCTGGCTACGTTCCCGGAAATGAATTCAGTGCTTCAGAATTCTTCCTCGGTCAGGACAGCTGCTAGCGTGGATGGGAAAAGGCCACGATGGATTGACTGAGTGCTGCTGGTCAGGTAAAGCATGTAACAAGAGACAAAATCCTAATGAAGGTCAATAATGCTTCCCCCACCTTCTTATCTGTCCCCCCCAAATATCTACAGCAGGATGTCTCTGACAAGTAATGGGTTGCATCTTGTTTAGTCACTTAAACACAATTCATAATGTGCCGCTCAATCTCTGGGGTCAGAAACTTAGTAGACCAGTTGACCTCCAGGTCGTTTTTTGCAGGGTGGAAATACGGGAAGGGGGGAAATGTGTGGGTGTGAAGAGTAGGATGACCTAGGTAATTTCCAGGCAATTTAGACTTCAATAGCATTTCTGAAAGAGGATTTCAAGAGTATGAACTGTCATTTCATAACACAATCGATCCAACTCCTATATTTACTGTCTCTAAGGAAAATTAGGAGCAGCCTCAATATCATGCGTATGTAGCTCCCGTTTCTCTCCCATGGTTTATGCACACTGGATCTGCTGGAGAAGGAACAGCAGCTTACTCTCATAACATCACATTTCAAACAGTGACAGAGCTTTCCCCCTGGCTTTGGGTACAATGGGGCCTTAGCAATGGAGTGTATAGCTAAGCTTCCCCAAGCATATATCTGGTTTTAGTTTGCCTTGTTACAGAAGTGGGTCCAGACTTGCTAAATTTGAATATAGATCTGGACTTTTTCCAGGTTTCTG
Source organism: Chelonoidis abingdonii (assembly GCF_003597395.2). Classification (NCBI taxonomy): domain Eukaryota; kingdom Metazoa; phylum Chordata; order Testudines; family Testudinidae; genus Chelonoidis; species Chelonoidis abingdonii. The sequence continues at coordinate 15,680,425 of NC_133772.1, forward strand.
TGTGCTCAGATCTGAGATTTTGGTTCAGGCCCTTCTCTAGTTCCTCATGTCTTCCCCCAATTGCAAATTTTAATGAAAGAGCTGCCAGTTTCAAGCAGGACAGGGCTTGAGTGACAGGGCAGTTGAAAGCACTGCCTGCGTCTGGATGTAGAACCAGATTGTTTAGGGGAAACGCTGTTTTCACCAGCAGAGGGCATGCTTAGAGGAGTGGACGGTGCGATGCCAGTTTACATGTATGTTCTTTCTATACCCTTTTGGCATCATAGGTGGGATGGCTCAGTTGGTCAGACACACCACATGGTGGGGTGCTTGGTTGACCTTTAGAATGGGAACAGCATGCCCCTCTGGCTGCACACTGCAGCATATGCCCTGGGCACCTGCCAGTGCTCCCTAGCTGATGGGCTCTGCCTACTTGAGGCGATGGTGCACGGACCAGCCCGGTGACTTGGATGAGTCCCCCACGAGGGCAAAAGAGAGAGAATCTGGATTGTTTGCTTTGGACAGCCAGGTATTCTAGATGAACAAGAGCTATTAGCTCATCCAGTCCATGTCGGGGAAGACAGAGCATGACTGTTTCCTGCAGTATGTCTCCTGCAGTACAGCTCCATAGGCCATCTTAATGGCTTATCATCTACCCAACTAAAAACATATTTGATGCAGGCATTGTTAATAGCTCTAGGGCCACTGTGGTGATTTTACAGTACGATCTGGTGGAAGTCATGCACATGTATTAATTTAGCTACCAAAATTCTAATTAGCCTTCAGTCAGATGGCTTTGCAGGCCGTGAGTTAGCTACTAGTAACGACAACTATGGGGAAACACCTAATAAACCTTTATGGAAAAGACCTATGGAATATAATAGGAAATGTTATGCTCTGAGTAGGTTTGTAAACCTCCCCATAGAATTAACAGAGAGTTACGTGTGCCTGCTGCAAAACTCTAGAGCAGTAGTTCTCAGCCAGGGTCTGGGCCCCCCTGGCAGGCCACGGGCAGGTTTCAGGTGGTCCGCCAAGCATGGCTGGTGTTAGATTTGCTGAAGCCCAGGGCAGAAAACCAAAGCCCCACTGCACAGGACTGCAGCCAGGGCTGAAGCCAAAGCCTGCGCAGCTTAGCTTTGTGGGTCTCCTCCATGGTGTGGGTCCCCAGGCAATTGCCCAGCTTGCTATGCCAGCCCTGGCTTTTATATGAAGAAAAACAGCTGTGGCACAGCTGGGCCGTGTTTTGATAAAGTTTTGGGAGGGGCCTCAGAAAGAAAAAGGTTGAGAACCCCTGCTTTAGAGGCTGCTTCCAAAAAACAAAACAAAACAAACAAAAATAAAAAACAAACAAAAAAAAACCCAACCCCATACAAATGTTATACTACATCCTATAGCTTTTTCATTTCCAGAGAACTCTACTCAATTTCTATAGACCCTTATTTTCACCCTTAGTAAATCATACAGGACTTCTCCATAAAGGATATGTGCTCTGTGCTTGGCTTTCTTTTTTAGATTCAGATCAATTTCTGGAGGTAACATTGACTTCAGTGGAGTTAAACCAGGGATACATTCTGTCCATTTCCTCCTACATATTTTTTTCTTTTGTGGTTACTCAAGAAGCAACCACAAAAGAACGGTGTCAGGAACCTAACTCATCTGGTATTTTTGAGGTAACCATCTCTAGTCTCTGCTGATCTAGGAATGTTATGGAGGCTGTAGTGAGCAATATGTGAAATAGCCATAAAGCAAAACACTTCTTTCCTTTTCCAAACAGATGCTATGTAGGTGGCTCAGTAAAGTGATTCACAGGGACAGAACATAGTGGGTGTGAATCACAAGCAAGCTGCTCTCAATAACACCCTTGTAACTCCATAGGGGTGCAGGTGTAATACGGTGGCTAATTGTTTCTCATCCCCCTCTAGTGGCTGGTTCAGAGGGAGGATAAGAACTTCCTATTGCTACCCATCAATGGAGGCACTCCTTCAGATCAAATGACAGGCATAGGCTTTTGGTGGTTCCTAGGTACATTCCCTGTGGTGACCCTGGGTGGGCGGGTAGGGAGGCTGTTACACCGGTGATTTGGCCTGTGTGTACAGCATCACTTTAAATTATGATCCCAGACGTGTACACCACATGCCCTCTTAAACTCAGCACTATTTGAAATTTGGCTTAGTGTGTTATAAACTGTTCGGAGGTGACTGCTTTCTTCCCTGGAAGTGAGTGGTTATGGGTCTCCCTTGGCTATGGAACAATGCCAGCTGAGTCCATTAGAAATAAGCCTGTGGGTATAATGCATTTACATTGACAGTAACAGAGTGATGGTTACGATTTTTCTCCCTCTAAAGGAAAAAGTGAACTACCGTGGCAGGTGATTTCCTTTGTGGCTTAGACCATGTTAGCAGGAGTAACCCTATGCGTAAGAGGCAGCTTTGGCAGTCCTTTATCAGCAGTCTGTGATCCACTCTGATTCACATGGTGCATCCAACTTCTTTGCCACACCTAAACGCTCCATCCTGTTTCTTTGCTTGATTTGACTGAGTGTGTTGCACAGGAATGGATCTAGTCTGGGTTTCTTTCTTAGAAATGCAAAATAGTTGAGCTGTTAAATATCATGGCAGCTTTAGGGAATGTGGCAAATGTTGTGTCTATAATCTATCCCTTTTAGAAGAAACATCTTTGTTAGCAAGATGTCTTTGTAGCAAAGAAGCTTGAAAACTAAAACAATTGTATGAATCCTACTGCATTTAGTCCACTATGTGCAACAGAACCATCTTTTTCAGTTAAAAAACAAAAACTCTGCTTAACATTATATAAGTGTGAAACTGTCTGAAGTCCTCTGATCTCTCTCAGCAAAGGTACCTTTGGTTTCAAAAGTGCACGAGATGGGGAGAAGACACACGGCATTTGCCGCTAAGTACAGGCTATTATAAAACTCTATCTTCTACACTGATCCATGCTTTCTCAGCTGGAAGGGCTGCACAGGCATCCTTATTCCTAGTGGACTGACAGACTCACGTCAGGGGCTTAAGCTGAGGGTGAATATTCTTAAGTTTATTAAACTTCAGGGAAGTTTGAAGCTGTATCAGGCATATGGAAGAGCATTGTAATGATAGAACTTCCTATAAAGACATGTTATTACAGCATGTTAGCAAGTTAGCTGAACTGAGTTGTCTTGATATGTAAATAACAAAACGGATGAGTGTTCCACATGCAGCCTTAAGCACATGGAAATTTCTCTTGTGGGGTGATTGATCGGAGGGGAAAAGGCCGCTGCACCAGGCTAAGAGGAGATTTAACTGAGAACAAATTGAATGACACTCTATTGATCAGAATAATGTGGAAGGAGATCCCGTGTCCTGCATCTTTGCCATTTACAGGCCTGGGCATCCCTGAAACTTTCAAGGAGCTTAGCAGCAGCTGCAATGCTGGTTTAATACAATTTGTTCTTTTACCCGCCCCCTGGCTGTTAGGTGCCATCTTTTCATGACTGGATATATGTTATCAACTCTTAGTCCCTTTTTCCTGTTAATACTGATCCTTCCTCTTTGCTTCCCACTGATTTTTGGGTTTTTCCTTAAAAGTAGAGAGGTTTGTGGGGCTATATTTTTCTCTTACAAAATAAAGAATAAAATAAGAGTCTTCCACATAATTATCCAGTGGCTGAGCAGTCGCCTGGAGTCAGAAGGTGAGCTGCATCTGTCTGTCTTTAATCAAGTCCTACATTTCTTCCCCAACATCCCTTTTAAAAAAAACTGTTGCTAAGTAGCATGGATGCAGGGAAATCTCACCCATTGGTTCCTTGGTGACAGAACCCAGTGTGGATGTTTAGCATTAATAAGAGGTATAACACAAATCCAACCGCACCAATGAAAACCTCATGGGCATAGTCTTCCCCGGGGCCCAGTGCAATGCTGCTTCACTTTACACGAAGGGCCTTTATGGTGTTGACTTGTTTTGGAGGTATTATGAGCGAGGTGTTGGCTGTAAAGGCGTCCATCTCAAATACAGTGTCGGAGAACATCCCATTAATACAGTACCATGTTGTTTCTATTCCTAGCTGATCTGACCCCTCCTGCTTCCTTGTGTGGTCTCATGCTGCTGTTAACCTGCATAGGCCTTGTATCCTCATTCCTTACCCCATCCCCCTTTCTCTGATTTGGGACCTTTCTCCAAGAAAAATAACTTTGAACCCCCAAAAAGGAAAAAACCAGAAACCTCAGCAGGGTAAATGATTAACCAAAGAGAGTGCTGCGTTATCTAAAAGAGAAGACTGGGGAGGGGTTGGCTTTCCAAGTTCTGAAGCCCAGGGTGTAGAACCTGTGCGTCCTGCTCTTCCTCTGGCCCCTTTGGTTCAGCTCAGATTTCAGCTACAGCTACAACACGTTAGCACCCCATGAATCCTTGCCATTTGCTTGTTTGCTAAGGATAGGATGGCATTGGGTGACCACCTGGACTGTTCTGTTTTTGTTTGATCTTTTTTCGTTGTTGTTTTTTTTTTTTTTTCATACTCGGGTTCCCGTTGGTGGTGGCGGTTTTACCCCCATCGGCTATGTATATATTTGTCGTTGTGGTTTCAATGTATTTTGCTACGCCAGGGAGTAGATAGCATTGACGGGGGATGTGGCTTCCGAACTCTCATTGCCTTCTGTCTCGTCCTTGTCCTTCTTGACTGTGTACTGGCCGATAAAGGAGCCATCCTCATTGAACTGCCCTTCGCCCCCCTCTCCATAATCCACCAGGCTATCATCGCTTTCCTGCTTTATGGTGCCGTCCAAGGAGGTGTGGCTGCCTGGTGGTTCCTTGTTGTCTTCATCGCTGGGTGGCAGAAGACAGACACACACAGTAAGAATTGACAGTGTGGCGTTTAAGGGACACTGTTAAAAACAGGGGGCTGGGTTTCTCAAATAAAATCCAGTGTGTTTGCTTACAAGATTCAAATGTGCAAACGAATCAGGGAGCTGTAACTGCAAACGGCTAGTCACAATTCCCCTGCTATGCAAATGCAGCTGCAGTAATTGCTGCCTTATATTAGGCACGCAGCTGCATGTGCAGTTTGCACACTTGACTTTTTTGAAAACCCAGCCTCATATTTATTTTTTAAGGAAAACAAATGTCCTTACCTAGTTTATAGATAATCCTTTGCTCAGTTGATCAGGAAGAATATTACAATTTTTTTCCTTTTGTTTATCCTCTCTATTTACTTTTTGTATTTCAGTTATCCTTGGACAATAAAATAGTTGGTTCCACTTTTCTGTCTAGTGAGTTTCACTTTCAGATTCTCTTGCACAGACATAATCTGTCCTTTAGATAGCCACGCCCACATGCAATTGGGGGTGGTTGTTTTTGAAAAGTACTGCAGGGGGGATTATGGGGAGGATGCCAAAATCTGTGCATCTCTCAAGTACCTGCGGAAATTCACTTCTCGGAGTTTATTTTCAGTCATTTCATCTCATCTGTTTGAGTCTTCATCCTTAACACTTCTGACATTTTACACTATGAAACTATATTGTTTTCTACCAGAAAGATTAAGCAAACCCATAGAAAAAACACTTTTCAGAGATGTATCTCACAAAAATCAGGAAAAAAGTTGCATTTCCCCTGTATAGTAAGGACATGTGTCTCATACACATGAATAATACGTGAGTGGACTGCAGTATAGGAAAGAGATGCCTTTCATATCAGTTAATAATGTGTCCTTATTTGATCTCATATGTCCAGTAGAGATGCTACCTCTACTGAAATCCTAGATGTCAAATTTAATTTTTCTTTCAGTGGGTCTTTTCAGCTGAGGACTCAAACTTAGAACCGTCTGCTTCAAATTGGTTACAAAATAAGCAACACTATTTCTTGGCCTACTTTTGTGTGTGTGTGGTCTTTGTCTAGCTAAAATTTAGGGAAAAAATTGGAATGGTTCAAGGCTGCTTTTGCTGAGTCATCAATCTAAAAAATGATCCAGCATTTGAAAGACAAGTGAGGAATTTTCTGTAGCTTTCCTACACTCAGGCAGTACCTCATTGAAAGCAGCATTTATGCTATGCTTTGGGTATTGTGCTCTCAGTGGAAACAATGCACCTTCCTTACTTGTTGCAAATAAGCTCAAAGACGGGTTGTTTCATGGCTCTTTTGTAATGCTCTACAGCCATCAAAGCAGCAACTGAGCGATAAATGGTTGCTCTGCAGGTAAGGCGTTGGGCAAAGCTCGGGTCACTCATTTCAATACAGAGATGGGAAATAAACCATTGAAGGCTATTTTCACTTTTCCTTCTCATTCCTGCCCCTGATAATTTAGATTCAGGTTGTAGCATTTGACAGTGCTGCTTCGCAATGGGAATGACCTATTAGGTCATTTAATCTATCCCATGCCATTTAAGTGATGGTTTCAGCATCCTATAATGTAGGTGGGATTCGGTGTCCCACAGAGCATTTTTCAGCTCTCTATCGTATTACCTTGTAACGGCACTTTGTAAATCCAACAGAGTCCTGTGGCACCTTATAGACTAACAGATGCATTGGAGCATAAGCTTTCGTGGGTGAATACCCACTTCGTCAGCTTATGCTCCAATGCATCTGTTAGTCCATAAGGTGCCACAGGACTCTTGTTGCTTTTTACAGATCCAGACTAACACGGCTACTCCTCTGATATTTTGTAAATCCAGTAGCACAATGAAAGCAATGCTTGTGGCCTTGTGTTAACTTGGCATGACGCTAAGAATTAACATGGTAGCTTTATAAGCAGCTTCTTTGTTAAGAATTTAAATCTGCAAGCAGTGCCGCCTTTTCGAAAGCCCAATAACATAAGCAGAGAGTGGCAAAAACCAGAACAGTTGATCTGAAATCTCCTTTCCCAAGGTTTGGGGTGGGTTCAGATAAAAATGGATCTGGATCAAAAGTTTTCCTCAGGTGGTGTTATCGGGGCCAGACGCCAGAGCAAGGAAGTTTTCCAAACCCACCGCCTGGCTTTGCTTCTCTCTTGGTTCTATTATGTCCTGTTAGTACATTAGGAAGGTGATGTGTAGAGTCATTAGCACGTTAATGCTACTTAATCCCGTTAAAATGGCCTTTCATGGTTTTGGATGTATGGATGAGAAAATAAGAGCACTCAGTTCAGCACTGTTTGGGAAGCGTCACGAGTGACATGGGTCAGAGAGAGGGAGAGGTGGGATTTCAGTATATATAACCGACTGATTGTTTAAGCCTAATATCTTTTTGCTTGTTGTTTTGTTGTCTTCACTCCCTCAGCTCCTCCACACAGTGCACAGACTGAGTGCCTCTTGTGGTCAATACATCAGAGGTGCATCATGCAAGCAGATGACCTGAGGATTCTTAATTCATCTCCCTCAGAACCTGAATCCCCAACCCTTGCCCATGTGAATAGTCCTTAATTGTGCAGTTGGTTCCACTGAAGCTAGTTGGATTTATTGCATGAATAAGGATTAGTCACATAAGTGTAGGTTGCAGATTGGGCCCTTAGAATTTAACTGGTTCTGATAGGTGCTCCCAAATCATTGAACGTTATTCAGGAGGAATGCAACTTGCTGGACATGAGATGCCCAAAATCTCGGTGTGAGGGAGATGACTGTTGTTTAATATGTTAGGTAGAGGGGCAAAGGGTAAGGAGTATTTCAGCTATGAAAGAAACAAACGGCTCAAAGAAAAAGCTAAATGTGCCGGACTTCTGGCAGCACATGGGTCCTACCTTTCAAGAGACCTTCATGGTCCATGTGGATAGACAAGGTGGAAAGGAGAAGAAAGAATGGGAATAAAACAGAGAGAAGCAGAAAGAGCTGGATCAGAGAGAGATATGATGAGGTATGCATTTAAAGGGGTAGGCGCTGAAACACCACTGCATTCCTCGAGGGGCCAATTGCCTCTTTATACCAAATGGAATTGGTGTTATGTTCCTAGCTGGCTGAACCTCACTGGCTCCCCCTCAAAAGTTAATACTGAATTTAAAAAAAAAGTATCAGATGGTCAAAAAACAAGTTATTTGCAGATGTGCTACAGGGTGTTCCTGTCCTGGGAGCCGACTGGATGGCCTGCAGTCACTGCTGTCCATGGCATCATCTAGAATAAGCTGGCTGAGGCTTAGCCAAGTGAATCTCCTGGTTTTTTTCCACCCCTTTCATCAATTTGATTTTTCAGCTGAATGTCATGTTGGTGAAAGGTGGTGCACTGATGGCCCTGGAACTTGAAGGTGACCCACACTGATCCAGGGACTGCAGGCTCTTCCCAGAAAGGCCCAGTGGGAGCTCCTCTAAGGATAGGAGGACAGTTCTATCTCTGTGGCCCATTCCATTCTTGGTCTCTGCTGTAGACTGGCTGCAGTGGACGGACTGGCAGTACTTGTGATATCAACACGTTGTTGTTGGGAACTGAAATAAGACCTACTGAACTCATTACACGTAGGTCACTGAACAGCTGGCAGAGAGCACCATGTCTGTCAGTCTGTCTGTCTGGGCTGGAAGTGAATTGGAGCCCTACAGGTGAAGGGCTCTGGTTCCCTGAGCTCTCCAGCCAACTTTCCCCTTCACAGCACTAAGTTCCACTGGAATCGTTTGGTAGAATGAGGCATAGGCACTGGCACAGAATGCTGTCCAAAGATAATGGTCTCCCACTTCGAAAACAGGCTCTCAGCTCAGCCTCTGAGCAGGGTGACCATTGCTCTTTCAGTGGAATAGAGAGATGTGACAGTATCTCGTAATTACAGGCTGCAGAGATTTGAAAGCATGCACGGGGCATAACGGATGTGAGGGCATGATGAGCGCGTATCGGACATGCTTATGTGGAGGTGCGGAGGGAAACCAATGAACTCCCATCAGCTCAAATTCTGTCCTCCTTTTAAACTCTATTTGTTACTTTCCTTCAGCCTAACATCACAATCATTCTGAATCTTAATCAGCCAACCACACTTCATACCAATTCTTCAGGTTCACCTTCCTCTCTGTCAGGTTAAGGGAGGCCTTGTTTCCCCCAGCCTTCTCTGTAACCTTGGGACATTGTGGCCTGACTCTCTGGAACAGAATCCAGCTAGAAGATAGTATTGTCATGTCTAGTTCTGCACTGCATGCTTAACACTGTGCTAGTAATGTTACTTCACACTTCCAAGGTGCCTGTGATTTGAGCAGCACAGAACTTTACACCAATATTAATCTAAAGCCAGATTCTGACGCTTATATGCTAAGTGGCACCTTCTTCTACCAGCTGACATAACGCAGGCCAGGCCTATGCTAAAAAGTTAGGTTGACCCAACTGTGTCATTCGGGGTGTGTGAAATATCCACACCCCTGAGCAACGGAGTTAAGTTGACCTAACCCCAGGTGTAGATGGCGCTAGGTCGAAGCAAGAATTCTTCTGTCGACCTACCCACTGCTTCTTGGAAGGAGGATTAGTTAGAGCGATGGGAGAGCCCCTCCCATTGCTGGAGTGAGTTTCTACACCAAGTGCGCCAGCAGCGTTTGTAGTGAAGACCGAGCAGAAGTCAATACTTAACTCTGGGGTAGAATCTGCCCCAATTAAACCCCTTGGATAGCGCCGAGAGGTAGGTGACCGCTAGGATACACTATAAGGAGAGAGCCCCCTTTAAAAATACCTCCACTGAGGTAGCAAACGCTCCCCCACTCAACAAACAACCGACTATGTTGTTGGTTTTTTATATATAAACTGCATCTAAGTTGTCTGTTGTTTCCCTCCCTCTGACCTCTGCCTTTTGATGGCAAGCTCTTCAGAACAGGGGCTGTCCTTAAGCATTTGGAAAGCACCCAGCATGTAGTGGGGGCTACCACATATCAGCAATAAAGAGGCATTTCCGATCCCTTCCCATTGTCCTGACAAATGTCCTGCTGCCTGGACGGTGCTTGGGCAATAAATGGAGCCCTACAGAACTGTTCCTTTTGTTGAAGGATGGCAGCCAAGCTAAGAGCTGGGTTTTCCTCTTCCATCTGTGGGTGGTGGTAGCATTTTAAATAGTCACGGTGCCCCAGAGTCAAGTGTTTCATAAATGCTTTATATAAATACCCCTGCAATGCAGCTGGCTTGGGGGTGGAAATAAGGAAAATTTTGGCCTCAGTCTCCAGGACAAACCCCTGCTCTTACACAAAGTGCCATAGGGCGCATGCCCATACAGAAAAAAAAAGGAACATGAGTTGTTAAGGGAGTGACCTATAAGGATATGTGCCAGGTAACTGAGTGGCTATTTAGATTAAATGACCAAGACCCAACAGTGAGATGTACAGCTATTTGGATCATGTCTGCACTGCACACGTTCCAATAACATTGATGAAATTCCCAGAGTCCATCCTGTGTGTGCTGGGCCCAGGGTGAAACCTGAAATGGAACCGCTAGGGGCTGCTGGTTGCTCCTTTGTTCTCAAGTCCTGGTCAGGGATGTCCTCGGACTTGTACACAGTGCATGGAAAATAAGTTACAGTTGTTAATATAAATTGCAATTAACTTTCGTAAGTTGTTCTGTCAAGGTGAACTTACCCTTATCACAATAACTATCTCCCACCAGCAGAACAGCCTCTGAGTGAATAAATTCACTCTGGCTGTTTGCAGGCTAATAAACCATATTGTATTCCAGTCCTGCTATGTCCCACTGAGCCATCTGGGCTGGCTTCTTAACACTGGCAAAAGGTGATAGACAAAGCAGGTTCCTTCCATGTGATTATCTTGTCAGAACCTCACCAGGGCGTGCTTGACGGATGGCTTGGCGTCAGAGTGCAGGCATGCATAGAACATTCTGCTATTGGGGGCACAGACTGTGGCTGCAGCGACAGAAGACAGGCTAGGCAAATTGACGTTCCAGTGTCGTGGCATGAGAGCTCTAAATCCACAGCCCAAACATGGATGGGATTGAGAGTCTGGAGGAGGAGTTTCTATTTGTCTGGCCCACCAATGTGGGTTTTTGCTGGGAGTTTATTTGCATTCTGTATCTTTGCATATGCCATGCAGAAAACGAAACAGCTCTGGTCACATGGCATCCTCTTGAGGAAAAACAGCCAGGTCTGGAACATAATTACTCTAGCAACTTGCTACTAAATGACACAAACATGATTGTCCAAAAGAATCCAATTATTTTGCCTTTTATTCATATATCTGTCTGGGGCGCTACAGTCCTGGGCAGCTTGATCCTAAAGCATCATAGCTCACTCTGCATTTTAAATAGGTCCTTCCCATCTCTGGTATTTCAGTTTATCAAGTGATGCTGGGAATATTGTGCCATGGCACAGGGCTTAATCTAAAAACTCATTAAATCAGGGGAAAGATTCCCATTGACTGTAGTGGGCTTTGGATCAAGCCTATACGGAAAGGTTCACTGCAATTACTTAAGTAAAAGAAAATCATAATGTGAAAGCAAGCTACAGACATGCTGTAAATCCCAGTTACTAATACTGTAAAAGGCAAGAAAATTAAAGAGCTGGAAATTTTACCTCTTTTCTTTCTTTGGAAGCAATGAGGAAACCAATGTGGAGCCATGAAGACAATACCACACGCAAAGAGCCACAGAAACTCATTTAGCCTCTTGTTAAAGTATTGTTGTGGCTGGATGGGGACCTGGCTGCTGTTCTTTCAAGGATGCCATTGAGTTTGAGAGGGGCTGATAGGATGTGGGGTAGGTCCCAGCTGTTGGAGCAGTGTCTGTTAGCCGTATTTCAGTGGAGTTTGTTGGGATCCTCTAGGGTAAGGCCTGGCATCTGAATCCATACAGATTGCCCTGTATGTATTATGGAGTTCTTACAGGCTCTGAGGGCTAATCTGAACAGCATATGGACATCTCTTTTTTAGATAGCTCGCTAACGCTAAGAAAAAGATTGAGCAACAAAGTGTCAAATGGCTGTAACAGCCTGGCACTGCCTGAGGATCTTTGGCTCTTGGTGGGTCACTGTGTGTGTCTGAAGCCAGTTTCCTCCCAAGGAGAATGATCTTGTCCCAAGTGATTGTTGTCAGAGCATTCTCTGCCTCGAGAATGCAGAGGGTGGAGAAAGGAGGACACCTTATTAGAACATTCTAGTTTGGTTGCTTTTCTGGATATTTAGGCAGGAATGTCTCCTTTTGCAGAGATCTTGCACAGTGGGAGACAGGAGGAGGAGGAAACGGAAGGTGAAAAGTAATTCATGAGACAGTGCGGTGCCTTGGTGATAGTTATGTGGGGTGGGGGAGAATAGAGAGGGGTGAGACTTGAGTCGGGCAGGTGGTGGGATAGAAGTGGCTTATTGAACACACATGCCAAGTAGAGACATACCTGTAGTCAAATGATGGATCATCTACTTTGTGGTCTTCGTGATCTAGGACTTCAACTTTTTCACGCACTGTGATAAACAAGCACACCACCAAGCAAAAGTTAAGTTAAATATGGGAGATTAAAAAAATTTAGCTGCATAGTTTCAAGAATGACCTCCTTTCCTGGGTGTGTGTGTGGTTTTTTTTGGTTTGTTTTTGGGTTTGTTTTTTTTGCTAAGGAATGTGGATGAGGAGAATACAAAGTGAGGACAGTAACTGACATGGAAACTGATTGAAACAATGCTCTCATGCATCTGATCAAGAGCCCTTGGCAAATGTACTGGGAAAGTCATTATAAATCATTTCATGTTTTTAATCTCCAAAAGAGCTGTCACTCTGTTTGGATGGGTTGATTTAGAAATCAAAGAATAACTTTGTAAGGGTCAGTGGAGAGAAGTATCACATAATCCCCACCAGAAAGGGACCCCTGGGTTCACCTATGTCTACAGTGGGTACTGTTATAATCTTGTATTGCAGTATCTACCTTGCCACTGGTAGGGCAAGGCATTTCCTTGCGGTTATTTCCTGCGTTAAGGGCGCCTGATTTGCCACCGCTACTCTGGCATGACTCCCTGGATTTTACTCATGTAAAAGTGGAGTGTAACAAAGGTGAATTAGACCCAGAATGAGGAATGTTGCCAATACCGTGAAGGGTTTTATCCGGAATGGGGGACCCCAGGATTTTACGGGTGCCAATTGTATCCATTTCTTTACCAAGCCTTAAGTGTGGGTTTAAAGTGCTGCATGAAATACAATTATTATGCTCATGGTATTAATTCTTTGTAATGAGGCTCCAGTGTTGTACAGATGAAACAATTTAAAGAGTCAACGTTTGCCAGCTGTTGCCACCCAGTAAACAGATACATCCGATTCTAAATATACGGGAAGTAATGATCTGATATTACTACTATGGGGTAGCTGTTGGCAAATGCTGGCTATTGTACTTCATGCACAGTAGCCTTTCGTCTGAGCAGCTCAGTGTGCCCTACATTAACCCCAGGGTCAGTATTATTCTCTTTCCTGGAAGGAATTATATGCATTGGGATCAGAACACAGGCCATTATTAATACTGCAATCTGACCTCACATCTGTCTGTCTGTCTCTCATCTCCTGTGAAATAACTGCAGGATGTTTGCCCTGTATCTTACCTGGGGCCCAGTCCTGCAAGCTTTCTGGTTACAGGGCTGTGTTGACTGGGATAGGAATCCTACATATGGAGGGGCTTGCAGAATTGGGTACTGAGCGTTACCACAATGCTTGGATATCAAGGTGTAGCCACTCAAATGGCTATAGAGGGGGCATCACTAGGTGAATTCTCCTAAGCCTTGTCTCTGCCTTGGGAAGATTTCAATGAGATGTTTGCAGAAAGAGATCCTTTTGCAGAGAGAGAGGAGTCTATTTGTTGAACAGATGTCAGGTCACTCTTAACAAGAGCAATGAACTATGCAACCTTTCTCCTGCGTAGCAAGCATAGCACAGAGCGTTCACCTCACCTTTAATTAACTGACATTCTTTTTGGTACCACTAATTCTCATACCAGGGAAGAATAAAAACCCTTTGACTCAGAAGAGCGTGGCTGAGATCAGTAAAGCTGACTTCGCTCCGCAAAGCATAGGGGTTTCTTTAAACTCAACAGCATGAATAAGATAGTGCTGGATATTACTCTTACCTGGATATTTCCCGCCTCTGCTTCTCTTAATGAAGCACACTATCAATAAAATCAGAACCAGAAGCGCAATGGCACACATCAGCCCAATAAACCAGCCCTGGGTTGCAATGTCCACGTGGTTCTTGGTATAAGCTGGTAAGAGGAATTTCAAGAAAACAAGTTAAAAAGGACAGAGTCTAACAGCAGAGAGAACTAAAAAACTGAGCCAAGTGGCTAGGAAAACCCAGTTCACCAGTGCATAAATGATCCATCTCTACAACCATGTTTCTGCATTGTGTATGTATCTATTGATCAGTTTGGTATCTGAGATTACATGGGAATACAGACTGTGTTTTTTGTTTTGTTTTTTTACGCTTTGTCAACTCAAAATTCTGGCAGGAGCTGTGCATGGCAGAGGATCACAATCAACATAAATAAAATGGATCTAGTACAGACTTAATGAAGGGTGTTTAAAAATAAAGGCAAAAGAAGCTGGGTAACAGATTTGATCATCCATTTACAATGATGGGAAATAAGCAGAAAGCTATACTTCAAGCGGCCCCCATAAATGGGGTGTGAAATTCATCCAAGAAGCAGCTAAAAGCTTTTATTTTCCTGACACACAGTTAGAACAAAGCACTAAATATAGAAAGTTCCCTGACTTTGCTGTGCTCTGTGCATGCAGTGGCAGAGTAGGGGAGAAACTCTTAGGGAATAGCCCCAGGTCAACACTTGGTATAGTTGCTCCAGTGCTGGTTCTTAAGCTAGGACCAGCCAGAGTTTCCATTAATCAGGCTACCCCTACTTTTAACTCCTTGCTTAGAAGGCAGCTCTGGTGTAGCTCCACCGCTTTTGCTCGCTTTGGCCAATGCCTGAGTATAGACCTGGACCTAGGTGGTACAACCTGTCTTGTTTGATAAAGTGTCAAATTCTTTGCCAACCTGGGTTGAAAAGAGCCATCCCCGCTGAGGTGAGGAAATGTGACCAACCCATGGTGACCAGGCATTGCCACAATGGGTGCTGGACAGGGTGTTGACCCTGTCCAGGCCAGTGGGGAGGTCAGGGAGCTATATCTGGCACCCGAGAATTTTCCTAGGCAGATTTCCTAGTGGAGATCCCTGATGGCAGACCCTTGATGAGCCATCCTTGGGTTCCAAGAAGAGGAGTCTTGGCCCTAGTGCCCTGAAAGATGGTATGTCTCCTCACTGGAGGGGGCTCTGTATTACACAGTTTATTTCATACAACAAGGCCATCCATCAGAATTTAATATTAAGCAAGGAAAAGTATCCCAACACTTAACTCCAGTCCCTGAGCCGCCTCCTACAACGTTCAGGCAATGGTTATTTGTAGCTCCTAAACACAGTAGGACAAACAAAGCTCTAGCCTATAAATAGCAACTCACTGCTATTTCCTGGCTCTCCTAATCAACATGCACCTGGTATTCAGCAAAACAGAGCAGAGAATAATCTTCAGTGCATCAGCAGGCTAAATGGAACCAGACTGCAGTGTAAATATAGATATTCATGGCAAGAGAGATGGAGGACTTCTAGGGTCTGACTCCGATGGGATCAAAAATTTGAGCCAGAATTTGCTAGATTCGTTCTGACAGGACTAAGATAGCAAATGCCCTCTGTTAATTCTCTTGTGATAAAGAAAACAACCTCAACTAGATTGGTTTTGTTTTTTGTTCATCTGACATTGGCTATGAGGAAGCAGTACCAGAATCCTTAATATGCTACATTTTGTTTAATATCACCTAGGTAGGTAAATAATATCAAATTCTAATGTGAACAAGGGCTCAGAGCCAGTCAGCCACTCAGTTTATCTAGTGCTCAGTCCCATCTCCCGTAGGCACAGATCATCATAAGCAGTGAAACACACTCATACAGTTAGACCTTAATCAACCCTACTTTGGACCAACCTTCACGCAGTTAGGCAAAAGCACCATTGCACTGAGTGTATGTGGGCCCTATCCTGCAATTTTTTACTCAGGCCAAAATTCCCCGAAGGACTGCAAAATCAGATGCCATGGCTTTCAAGTCAGGAGTGGTGGGAAGGATATTTTCCCTTTGGGTTTATTTCAACATGAATGCATGCAAGGTGAATGAGAACTGTGTGCATGCGGTGACAAACCACATCTAATGTCCTTATTCAGAATGTCAGCAGCAAATAATGCTGAGAACTTTGAAGTTACCCACGTTTTAGAATCACCCAATTCTTTCATGACAAGAGGTCACTGAGGACTTGCTCTGCCAAATAGTGCTGATGTTATATCAGCTATTTTAGATGAAGATACAGAATACGAACAACGTGGGGAAAAGCATGTTCTGTTGGGAAGCTCTCTTAGGATGATCCCTGATTAGGTTCTGCAAACCTTGCTTGCATCAGTGTTCCAGTTGAAGTCCATGGGACTACTCATACAAGCAAAAGCCACAGAATCAGACTTCAATTCCATCTTAATACATTCCCAAAACTGATCATTTTTGGATTGTACTCAAATATGGTAACATGATGTTTTTAAAGATACTATGCGAAGTAACACCATAAAAATACACTCTGAAACCTGCATATAAAAGCCTATCTAAAAGAAGCATGATATACTGATCAACACTGTCAAAAATGAGTTTAATTTTAAACATTCCAGCGTTCCATACCTTTAAACACAACTTCAGGATGTCCTCCATATCTTTTTTTTGCTATGATAATTCATGCTTTCCCTAAAAATTGAACCCTGATCAAATTGAAACCCTGATGTTAGTGAGTGGATGTTTCCAGCGAAACTGCTACAAAAATTAGGCTAGTTCAAGTGGGGAAAAAAGGTGGAAGGGGGGAAAGAGTTTTTACTAATGAAAATGGAGTTAGAACCTTGCAACGTGAATTGGCATAGCTCTATTACCAATTTATGCCAGCTGAGGATCTGGCCCAAGATTTTTAGGAGGAGATTTTTAGTGGCACAAAAGGGAGTCAGGCCAGCTGTACCCTAGAAACTTTAGCTGGTGTGGTAGTGTTGGTTGAGCTGGCTGTTTTTTTAAAAAAAAAAAAAAAAAAAGGCAACATTATTATACTGCCAAAACCCTAGTGTAGACACAGTCATACCAACATAAAAGACCTTTTCTGGTATAGACTCATAGACTCATAGGTCAGAAGGGACCAATATGATCATCTAGTCTGACCTCCTGCACAAGGCAGGCCACAAAACCCTACCCATACACATTTATAACAACCCCGAACCCATGACTGAGTTATTGAAATCCTCAAAATTGAGATTTGAAGACCTCAAGCTGCAGGGAATCCACCAGCAAGCGACCCATGCCCCACGCTGCAGAGGAAGGCGAAAAACCTCCAGGGCCTCTGCCAATCCGCCCTGGAGGAAAATTCCTTCCCGACCCCAAATATGGCGATCAGCTAAACCCTGAGCATGTGGGCAAGACTCACCAGCCAGCACCCAAGAAAGAATTCTCTGCAGTAACTCAGTTCCCATCCCATCCAACATCCCCTCACAGACCATTGAGCAGACTTATCTGCCGATAATCCAAGATCAATTGCCCAAATTAAACTATCCCATCATAACATCCCCTCCATATACTTATCAAGCTTAGTCTTAAAGCCAGATAAGTCTTTTGCCCCCACTACTTCCCTCGGAAGGCTGTTCCAGAACTTCACTCCCCTAATGGTTAGAAACCTTCGTCTAATTTCAAGTCTAAACTTCCTAATATCCAGTTTGTACCCATTCGTCCTCGTGCCTACATTAGTACTAAACTTAAATAATTCCTCTCCCTCCCTAACGTTAATCCCCCTGATATATTTATATAGAGCAAGCATATCCCCCCGGAGCCTTCTTTTGGCCAGGCTAAACAAGCCAAGCTCTTTGAGTCTCCTTTCATAAGGCAGATTTTCCATTCCTCGGATCATCCTAGTAGCCCGTCTCTGAACCTGTTCCAGTTTGAATTCATCCTTCTTAAACATGGGACATCAGAACTGCACACACTATTCCAGGTATAGCTGATTTCAGCTGGGAAACTGGTTTAAGATATACCGGAAATAGCACATTTTTGTCAGTAGAAGTTGCATCTTCACTAGAAGGGTTTGCTGGTATAGCTGTATTGGCAAACCTTCTGTAGTGTAGATCTGGCTTTTGGTGTCCAGTTCTCATTGACTTTCAATGGGAGTCAGCTGCCAACTTAAATATTTCCTCCTTTAACACTGTCAGCTGGTATTCTGTGCATGCCCCTCTTCTACTAAAGGACCCACTCTGGGAGCTGAACCCTATTTAAAGATGCACATTTTTATAATGAAAGGTGTGAGATAATTCAATGGAGTTGAGAATTGAATTAGAGTAACAATGTTCATGGTGGAGGTGGAGGAAGTAAAATTATACTGGAGAGCTTTGAAATGAAAGGAAATTGTATTAGCAATGCTAACAGGATGGGATTTCTACGGGGAAACAATGCTGAGAAATGGAGTGGTTCTTAACTGAAAGCAAAAACCGCCTGAAAGAAAAGCATCATGCCACTGTGTGGAATGAGGCCAGATTTGCCACCGCAGGGAGTGTTTTAAACAGACTGTAACAGGAGGGTCTCTCACTAGGATAGTGGAACTGGGCTACTGTCAAAGTAGGCTTATAATTGCCATCCCCACCCCCCAAAAAAATCATGTGATGCCAAAATTACACCTACAGCAAACCTGTATTTAGTGTAAACACAGTGACTGATCACAACATTTGGAAAAAAGGGAATAGGTGGGTGGCTGTAATTTGATAGGATGTTTTGATCTGCCTTTATGCAAGGCCAGCAATTTAGCTAAATAAAAGAAAGAAGCCGGGTAATCCAACAGGCATCAATTTGAAACACCTTTGTGCTGACTTTGGATTTCCTGAATTAATTATAAACTGTGATTCAAAACACACCTTGACTAAAAATGACAAGTTTATGAACTGACAGTGAAATCGGTCATAAACCATTGACCGGGCGATTAGCAAAACTCACATGCCGTTTCTCTGAAGGCTGAATCTTGGACTGGGTTTAAAGAGGTAGCTCACGACACTGTGCTTCATGTTGTAGGTGGTCTTTAGAGTCGGCTTCATTGTACTGTTGCTTGTATGACAGCTAATTTGCTTCAAAAATTTGCATGTGGGGTTAACTGTGGGTAGGATTTTCAAAGCTGCCCAGAACCAGGAAACCAATTCTCATTAAAATCAACAGGGATTGAGCATCCAAGCCCTTTAAGTGGTCTTGAAAATCTCAGCCTATAATTATACTGTATGAAAAATACAATGTTTATTGTATGGTAATGTTCCCACATGTTGTACTAACAGTACTGTAAGCTATTGTATTTGATCATTTTTGTAGACAATGGTGTGTATATGGGTTCATATGTACGCATGCATACATATTTATATAGAGAGGTATAAAATACTGCACACACACAGACATGCAGCAAAAATACGTATCCAGTGCTGGTTCGATTTTTATACACTGTTGGTTTCTAGGTACCAATGTAACTGGTACATTTTGTGAAACTTCCATCCTCCTTCCCACGTTTTTAAGGGGTGAAAAAAGGAACCCCCCCTTCTTTTTAAATCAAGCTACATTTGTAGTTAAGCATCACTTACAACTGGAAAGCATTGTTCTGATTAACCAAAAGCTCAATAGCGTCGGCAGAGAAGTCAGAGTGCAGTATACTGCAGCCGCGGTGCAGGAGGACTATTTCAATTTGAATGCAGATAAATAAGCAGCAACCTCTAGAATAGATATTTGCAAAACATAACCAAAAAAAATGGACAGTGCTTTCTTGTCATAAAACATTAATGATGGCACATGATGGGGCAGTGGGCTGTCAACCCTCAAGTCAATAGCATCCAGCCAGGATAAAAATGAAACTGCAGCATGCATGCATGCATAAACAATTGATAGCTTTGTGGATCCCACGGTGATAGGGCTAGGGTAGTCATCTGGATTTTATCAGAGGAATAACGATGGTGAATCCTTGAATTTTAATGCCAATATAATAAGGAGCTCTTCAAACATAGAAAATGTGGACTTTGGAATAAGAAAAATAAACGTATAGTGCATATCAAAATCAAGCAAACTACTTGCTTTTGGGATTCCCTGGACCTTGATTTCCCTTTTATTTCCTATGATGAGAGCCCCGCAAGAAGGGGGTAATGAGGCAGGCAGGAAAAGAGAGATGTCTATCTAAAATTGGCAACTTACAACTATTCACAAAGAAGAAAATAGGGACATCTCATAGAAACAGAGAGGGGGCGAAGGAGAGAGTGTTGGGATCTGGATTAGGTTTGGGATTCAGAATTAAGAGACAAAATCAAGGCTAAGGTGTGGCAACTGGAGGTGTTCTGGAAACCTTTCAGGCCACATCTGAACTGGAAAATAGCCTCCTTTCAGTTCTGGATCCAAACAAAACCCAAAACTGTAGGAGCCAGCTCAGATTTAGGGACTTGAAGCCAAAATGCTCAAAATTAGGATTTTTTGGATTTTGAGGTTCCAGTTCTAAAAGCATAACCACAAAAATGACCCTAGCTGGGAACACCCATACTCCATGTACCACGTAATGTAAAGTAGAATAGAAATAGGAAAAACCCAAGTCAAACTAACCCTCCTCCCCCCACGGCTGTCCTTAAAGGATTCTTTACAAAGATGGTGATAAGAGGAACATTGTGGTGTGGGTTTCACCATTTTTCACAGGATGATAGTGGTTAGAGATGAAAGAGGCAGATCAGACTGAGTCAGCTCCCAGGCAAGGTCAGGCTGTACTTCCAAGGTACCGTATACTTGCTAGTATTTTATCAGAGTTGTCCATTGTTATACAAAGACGCTGCACGAATATTAGCATTTTCCATCTGTCACATGTTATGTTAGCATCTTATGGCATAAGGATAACTCAATATAGTTAAGGACACCAATACTTTGAACCTCACATATAAGATACAGAAAGGCTAAGTTCTTCTCCCCATCTCTGTCTGGAGCACTGCATGATGTAAGTGCAAATAGAATTTGTTTCAGGGTTTCCTACTTAAAGAGAGATTGTACAGCTCTATATTTTGCTTTCAAGGTCCTACATAAAGGTTGGTTATTGTTTGTTTTTCAAATAAATATTTAGGGCCAAATTTCAACAGGTATCACAGAGAGGTGCCTGCCACAAAATCCATGGCTGACCATGTTGTCCCTATTTTGACTCTACCAAAACTCATGGAATAACACAGAGATTTTAAATAAACGAGGCCTGATCCAACAACCATGGAAGTCAATAGGTGTCTTTCCATTGGCTTCAGTGGGCTCTGTATCAAGCCCATACTTAACATTCTATAAAATGCAGTCAGGTGATAAACCGGAAAAATTGCTCATGCAATTGAACATGTCATTCCCAGAGTACTATATCTGTCTTCTTATACATCTGTAAAGTCCTATGCACATACCCCTCTGTGACCATCTCTGTGGGCCTTCTACAAACATTACATTCCCCTGGCATTATTCCTCATCCATATCTTGTCGTGAATGTATGAACAACCATTACTGCAATAACCCAGATAGAAAGACACAGACGCTTTGCTGTGCCAGAACCACCACCACCACCACAAGAAGCAGCACACAAGTGAAAATGCAAACACAAAGCCTACAGTAACAAGCAGGATCCTTTGCAGGAGTCTGTCTTAATGTTTTAAGCATAGCTGCATGACAAGTGCATGATCTCTACCCTTATTGTAGGATTCCTTGTTTCAAATGGAGCCTGTTACATTATTGGCTGCACCAGGGTTTTTGGTTTTCATAACTTGCAGTTGAGACAATGTTATCTGACCTTGGAAATGTTACTGCTTCTTGAGCTAGGGCTATAATAAGGGCAGAGAGGGCACAATGTCGGTGGAGTGAATGAAATTTGCTCCATGCACGGTCATGGCCAAACCTCCCCAGCAAGAAGATACAGCACAAAAGTGGCAAAGCTCAGGATGGAATGAAATGTCTTGGAAAGGCATCACACAGTGGGGCTGGAACCCGTCTCACCTGAGCTTGTTGTAAAGGTTATGTAAGAGTTTTCGCTGGGGCTAGACCATTTGGGAAAAACCCACAACTGGTACGTCATCCCTGGGGTCAGGTCAGCCAGCTGCACAGAGGAAGGGGTCTGAGCTTTAACAGGGATAGATCTCACTGTATTGTTACCTGAGAAACAGAAACCTCGCATCAAAATCAGGTGGCAGGAAGCTCAGACATATTCATGCCGACTGCATTATGCTACACGTCTCTGTTGAGCAGAAATAATATAATTTGATGGACCAGGGCCATAACATCTTAATGTCCTCAGTGTCTGTGATTACTGCCCATTTGGGAATACAGAAAATGCAGTGATACAGGTAAATGACAGTGCTTTAATAGCACCTCCATTTGTTGCATTGAAAATGCCTTCGTAAACACCCAGGAGACCTCTCTCTGTTTTTAGAACCTGGTGGAGCTCTTTTGCTAACCAGTCTTTAGGTTTGGGTGCCTGGTGGAATCGGAGCAGTGTGTTCACACAGGAGGGGTCTGGAATTCGTTTACCCCCGCTGATCCGATAAAGCCAGTCTGCCGACTTACAGGGCACGGGGTTAAAGGCCATCTTTCAAGCCTTTGAGAAGAAGGGGTTGATAGCAGGATCTTCCCTCCAGTTTTATTTGCAGGATGGAAATCTACATCTATTCGTGTTGGTTAGGGAATCGCTGATGATTGTAAGCATTTTGAAAGACTAGCTCGGATGTGCATGATTGTGTCCCTGCTAGTGGTGGGCCCACATAGGTCCTCCTGCAGGTTGGGAACCTGCTCCTTCAGCTCAAATGGTTGGGGTCTTGCGCTGCTGATAGTCCTTAGTGCATGTGTAATAAACCCAATTCCGGCCATACACGAGGATTGAACCTGGGACCATGTGTGGGGCATATTTAATACCTTTAAATAAAATCTGTAGCACTCAGCAGAGAAAAGGATATTTTTTTTGCTTGGGAATTACAGAAAATTGGGACAACCTGTATCACAAATGAGTAAATGCCTATCGCTGTGGTGGTCTAGCAGGGGAAGGGGAATGCTACATGGAGTCTCAGCACTCGTGTCCAGTTTAAATTGAGGCAGGAGTTATGGAAAAGACGGTAAAGTCTGTTGGCTGCATGGCAAATACCACACTGTAGCCTTAGCTTGAAACATATCAGGGTGCAGGCGATTTAAACGGGTAGGTGAGACTGTGTTAGCACAGAATGAACAGATCGGTGTAAGTCTGATAGCCCAAACTCAGACAGCCCTTCTCTCTAGGGGTGCTTGTGGTATATGCTGTAGCCAAGATGGTAGGAGGTGACAATTTTCAGTCTTTGTGTTAGATGCCTGGCACTAGTATAAAGAGGCAGGAAAGCTCTTTGAGCACCTTCTGACCAAAGACAGAAGGGGTATGGTTGCTCCAGTGGCAAGGGAATCTGAAAGAATTAAATGGAAATGAGCACTACAGTGTATGAGCAGTTCAACTTCATTGTGGTTTGCAAATGGCAACGGAATAGGTGCAGTTTTCCAAGATATAGGAGCATCTTTAGACCCTTTTGGGGATCAACAATAAGAGGTCTCCTGGGGAGTTTTCCTGAAAGGAGATTTGGGAGGCATCATCTGACGTTGTGAATATCCCAGAATCTCAAATCCTTACTCAGGCACAACTCCCATTGGAACCTGTCCTGAGGAGGGACTTCTTCATCTGGCCTCATGTTAGGCACAAGCTGTATGTGTTTTAAGATTTCTCTGCAGTGAAAGGGAGTACTAAGGATGGAAAAGACCAGCATCCGAAGCTCAGAGAAATGCTTTGCATTCTACTATGTTAAGAGGAAGCTTCAGGGAGTTGAGAGCCTGATGAGTATTTCAAATTCTGGGAATAATGCAGAAGGGAAGAAGATAAACTAATTTCCTTAAATCAGTGCTGAGAGTTGCAAATATGGCTTTGCCTACTAATTAAAGGTGTGGAAGCCTTACAGGGGGAACAGGGACTGTCCAGCAATCGAAGGGATTCTAAGCAGCACGTGAGTTCATCTCTAGAACGATGTTGTAAACAAAGTTGGATCACTGTAAGAATCACAGACTGTTTAAATTCATATCAGACATTATGAAATGTTCAGGAAATAGATGCAAACAGTGTTCATTACTATCTGCCTACTGACACCACGAAAGCAGTACTTTAAAAAAACAAACAAAAAAAACAAACAACCCCGCCCCCTCCAAACCACGACAGATGCCAGTTTTGAATTTCCAGGCCAGGTTGAGCTCTGTAATTTTAAGAGACAATGAAATCTATTATACAGGAGTTACTGATCACAGATGATTCTGCCCTTTTCATTCAAAAGCAGGTACGTTTTTTTTTGACTGTTGCGCCATAGATTATCTACTAAAAGTATTCATTTTCTTCTCCTTAAGCCTTTGTTCCCAATTTGATTGGTCTTTCTCTATAGCCCTTAATCTCATGACAAGCTGAAGCCTTTACAGCTTCCTTTGGACTCCCAAATGGGCAGCCCTGTTAACTCAGAATGCACGGCTCTGAACCCTCCATTGCAAGAATGAAAGGAGAAGGTAATTGCATTTAGAAGAACAGCAAAACTCACGATTCCAGCGCATTCTTAGTGGCAAAGAGAATCCTTTGCATATTTCCCCCCATGAACAGGCTGGACAGTAGGTTTCAATACACTGCAGTTAATTAATATTGCTTAAAGGGGCTCTTTGAAAACCTGAGACCTGACAGGATCTCTAATGGCATAACAGCTCTGCAGTATCTCCACGCGGTCTGATGCTTACTGGTGATATACTCAACCACAAAGTCAGTTCCAGCAGAAAAATTGTGGCTCCAGGTGATGTTTGCCCAGTTACTGTTAGTGAAAGCTTTTACGTTCCATATGGATGATCCATTCGTGGCTGGTGAACAGGTTAGAACAGGAGTTAGTACTTTGGATTATACACACATGGATCTTAACCTCACATCTGGGTTTGACAAACTATTTCAAAGTTGTTATGAATTAGAAAAGTTAAAGCCCCTTGCATTAGTTAGAGGATATTCCCTCCTAGCTAAGTATGTTACAATGCTTAAGGCATGTTTTATTCATTGGCAAATTCAGAACCTGGCAGGTTCTTAACTCTGACCCTTCAGCCTTATAGGTGAGTTTAAACTCTAGAGTGCATCACAGCTTGTGTATTTAGGTAGCTCAGTTCTTACATTCAGAGAGGCTTTGCCTTACACTATTGATAGACTAATGGCTGTATCATAACTGCTATGGTCTAGCTAAAAGAGTGCCTAACCCAAGGTAAGAGAAGCATGCGCTCACTACCACAGTCTAGAGGAGGGACTGGGAAAGAACATTTCTATGTTAATAGTCTGCAAACTACATGTTGGATAATGCAATCAAGCTGTTCCTAGCAAAAACACAAGTGACTTCAAGTTGAGCAATGTCAATATAACTCTGAAGAGTAAATACCTCTTTATGTTAAAGTAGAGCCAGTTACTGTAGCTTGCACCTGCAAAGTGACTTAGGGCTTGTTGGGTGTGAAAAAACACCCCCTCCCCCCCGAGCGCAGCAAGTTTCAGCGCTGTAAAGCACCAGTGTAGACAGTGCACCTCCCAGCGCTGGGAGCTACGCCCCTCATGGAGGTGGTTATTTAGAGCGCTGGAAGAACTCTCTCCCAGCGCTCTGCTGCCACCACACAAGCCACGTTAAAGCGCTGCCACTGCCAGTGTAGACTAGCCTTTAGAAGAAATTACATTGTGATATTTACATGACACAGTTGCACAGACTTTGGTGTAGCAAGGTAAATGCTAGTGATTTCTGACTCCATTCCTGTACTCAGCAGAAAAAATTTCATTCTTAAAAAATGGAAGATTTTTCCATTCTATAAATGGATTGCAAAAGGGCATCTCTTTATCTGATTCTTCAGGGCCATGCGATCCCATTGGATGCACAATGTGCAGCCATGACAAATGGCGTAACTAGAGACTGCTGCAGGAACCTTGCCCCAGGAAATCACAATGAAGGCCCCAGTCTGTGAACACTCATACATGGAGTTAGCTTTATGCATGTGGGTGTGTAGACCCATGGAAGTCAATGAGACTACTCGTGTACATAAGTGTTTTTGCAATGCTGGGGTTCAAGTGATATGCTGTCATAGTTGTTACTATGGTGCATAGTATTGCTAACTCTCACATTTTATCATTTATTGTGTTTTTTTTTTTTTTTTTTTTTTTTTAAAGCCCAGCTGCTGTAGTCTGGTGATTGCAAGTGAGTTTCTTACCCTTCTTGTTGCCAAGAAAAGCTTGAAAACGTGCACTGAGTGCAGCCTAAAGGTTCCAAAACCAAAAAGGCAAACAAAAAAGATCCCCAAATTTATTATGTAAATAAAATCCTCATGATTTGAGGCGTGGGTGGGGGGGGTCTCACAAGATTTTTGAACGGTTGGGACTGACAATTTCGGGAGCATAGCAAGTAAAATTTGGGGCTTTGGCCGAGGAATAAGAGGATGGAGTCAAATGTTTTCAACATGTTCCTATTTCAGAACACAGCAGTTTCTATTGATCGCTACATAGTGAGATAAATTCAACCAGAGCATCAGTAACCAGTGAGGTTATTGGGGCAGCATAGAGAGGATTGTTAATGCTTCAAGGCTCACTGTGTGGGTGTGTTCTTGTACTGATGCTGGAGCATGCTGAACCCCATTTGTCTAATTGAATGACTTCCCAGAAGCAGAAGTGTGTTGCAAAAGGCTTTAAATTTTTTTTTAAATGTGAAGTTTCTGCATTTCATGCTGAGTTGGCGATAATGGCCCATTTTCACTTTAAAATGGTTTGGATTCTGAGCATACAGCTTAAAATGTTCTCCAGTTTTGAATTTCATAATTCAAAATTCATTTCAGCTGAAAATCGATTCACTTAAAACAAAACAAAACAAAAACTTGCAAAAATGCTGATTTGATCATTTTGTGGATACCTAACAAAAACGACATACTTTCAAATCATGAGATGATGGCCCAGAATTTGTTTCCCTCCTCTTAAAAATGTTGCATTATTTTGTCACAACACTGGTAATAAAATTAGTTGGGCTAACTGCATTAATACATGACCTCTCCGCTTATGTTCTGGTGGATGGTTTGAGATGAACACCACTGATTTCTTTAGCTTGTTGTGTTGCTATGAGTCTTTTTCAGTGTCGCCTTTTCTGTATTGTGGTAGTACATACTGCTTCTGTGATACTGTGTATTTTCAATTACTGAGAACATTTCTCATGTAGTAATTTGTATGAGACCTTTCTGGTAGCAGATCCTTTTATGCTGCTTTAGTTGTGGAAATCCTGTGTAGTGACACTAGGCAGCAGAGTCTCTTCGGGGCTTTAGCCAAGGAATAAGAGGTCTGCATGAGAAAGTTGCATCTCTTCAACTTAAATTGGTGTATAAATTGATCTGGTTAAACCAGTCCAAACCCCTTATGGATGTTTTTTCTTCAGTTTGAGTAGCTTATTGCAGTTTAGCTTAAACATGTTTCTCATCAATTTCAGCTCAACTGATATGTGGGTGAATAGACAGGGGTTTGGATTGGTTTAACATCTTGAGTTAAACTGATGTAACTTTATCATGTAGACAAGGCATTTAGCTACTCTAGGAGCTAGAGAGAAGCATAGGTTCTGTCTGCATCTAGCAGCTCCAATAAAGAATCCTCTTTATTTTCATTACTAATCAGTGTGAAGTTTTTCCTCTATGAAGAGAAACAACATACACATGATTCTTACCTGTACAGCTGTCTACAGGAACTGAGTATTAACTATGAACGATTTTGATTGTATTAGCTTCTGCCACAAGCTTAGTGCACTTTTTGGATTAGTGAATAACAAATGATAATGTAGTGATTTATCCGTAAGTACCAGTCTATTTACCAGAGATGCAATTACTGTAACTTCTTTTTTTAAAAAGCAACAGAGACCTCTTTCCATTTTCCCTGTCAATAGATTAAGGATATTTAGAATCCTGTTACATTAGAGAGTCCATCCCCATGTAAATGCAGGATGTTGTCCTCCCAGCAGAGACACATGATAAATTGATCCTGGCCCAAAGATGGAACTTGTCTGCGTCTTGCAATTTTAAATACTTCCCCAAATTTCCCATGGGCTATATATCTAGATTGTACTACAAAGAGAGTGGTAAGCATAAACCAAAAGAATCCTGTGCACAATAACGAGTCTACTACCTCAGCTGCTGTGCTTGACTTGAAGTGGAATTCTTTTATTATAATAATAATAATAGAATCCTTTTTCTGAGATGGTAATAGAAGATTTAATAATAATTTGTGACCTTCTGTATTGTCTGTCACCTAATTATTTCAAATGTTTTCCATTTGTTAATTAAAATCACATCACTCCTGGAAGGGTGATATTATCCCCATTGTAAAGATGGAGAAACTGAGGCAGTGAGTTGGATTAGAACCCAAACGCCTGTAAATTAATCCTGTGCTTTGACCCCTAGGTCCCATTCCCTCCGATTTCTTGCTAAGCCATCCCCAAAGCACTAAGAAGTCCTTCACATGTTGGGTTAAATTCCATGCTTGGCTTGTTGTTTAAACCTGAGTATGG
This sequence comes from Chelonoidis abingdonii, assembly GCF_003597395.2. Classification (NCBI taxonomy): domain Eukaryota; kingdom Metazoa; phylum Chordata; order Testudines; family Testudinidae; genus Chelonoidis; species Chelonoidis abingdonii. The sequence continues at coordinate 15,708,935 of NC_133772.1, forward strand.
ACATGACATAGGTGAAAGGCCCAGCTACAGTTAGGTGGGCTAGAGGAAATAGGAAAGCGTAGTACCAAAGTCCTGCTTAGTGGTGGCTGTCGGAGCACTCGCCGTAGTGGTTGTAGTGCTGGCGACGGTTGTAGGGGTTGTGGCAGCTGTGGTGATGGTGGTGGTGGTTGTGGCGATGGTTGTAGTGCTGGTTAGACTGACTGTAGTTGTAGGCAACGAGGTTACAGCTGGGAGAGGGAAATGTAAAAACTGCAGTTTTAGAAGAGGTTATATCCTTAACTCTTGCCATCCCCAACGGCTAAATTCACGCACGAGAGAGAAAGCAGAGTGGCGCGGCACAACACAGAGAAAAATAGGAGTTGGTGGGAGAGGGGGAACAAACCGAACCATCTGAAATGAGAGAATGAAGCTTAGTTCTCATTTTCTTTCCATGTGCACATTTTTAGTGACAGTCATGCACTTCAGCGTCAGCAGAGGCGGGTATGTGGGGGTGCCTGGAATCTCTTGGATAAAGGGACACGCAAAAAATTCCGTAGGTGAGTGAGAACAAACACGTGAAAAGCAGCAGGAAGTGGGTGAGCTGAGGCCCCAAACAAATAGCCCCCAGTGTTGTTCTGGGCTGATTGTTGGTTTTATTCCCTTTCCCATGGCTTAACAACTTGCCTCTCTTTTTGGCTGCTCTGCCTTAAATCCCTACCACCACCTCTACCCCTTTTGGATTTAAACAGCAAGAACTGGTATCACTGGAATGAGAAAAAAAAAAAAAGGTGACCTACTTATGTTCTCTTGGAAGATGAATAGAAGGGCCAGTTTCTCCTCCCCACTTTACACCCAGTGTAATTGAGAAAAGATGTTAGTTCAGAGCAGTCAAGTCTCCTTTAAATAAGATATAACTCTTAACAAAATATAATAATCCAGTTTGTCGCAGACTAGTTAAAGCAAAATTCAATTATCGTAGCCCACCCCTGAACTAGACCAACTGCATTTCTGAGTTGACAGCATTCTGCCAACAGACACCTTAACTGTTTTCATTCTACCTCATTTTAAAGATGCTGGAGCCTGTTGGTGCTGAAGAGGCATATGTAGGATGGGGATGCAGCTTTCTGTTTTAATCGGGTGGGGGATGGCTTCAGTTTTGCCTCCCCTCACCTGCCTTTTCTATTAATTCATTTAAGATGAGGCTTGCATAGTCTAGGTTTTCTATAAGCCCATTTTTCCTTCCCTCCATCCAGATCCCCCTTATGCTGTATTTCAGGAGAGAAAAGGGGATCTAGACATATATAATGCACACATCCTCCAAGGAAGGATACACCCCTTTCTCACCTAGTACCTCAATGGTTGTGATGCAAATCTAAAGAATACTGAACCCTATCGACTGATGGTCCAGTAGGTGGAGAGTGGTGGTTTTTTCTGTGCTTGACACCACAGGCTGAATTACAGTATTTAAGGACTTTCACTTTTTGGATTTGTCTACACACTTTTGATAAATAAGGACCCTAATCCTCAAAAGATTTGAATGGGAGAATAGGAGCCAGTGCCTTTAGCTAGGTAGATGACAGTAGATGGCCCCTGTTAATAGGAATCACTGGGTGAAATCCTGTGGCCTGTGTTGCGCAAGAGATCAGACAAGTTAATCACAAATGGTCCCTTCTGGCCTTAAAATCTATTATAAAGGTAGATATGAGGGTTATTTTGCTATTTGGAGAAACTTGTCCAAATGTTTCTAGCTATGAATGAAGGTCAGGCCATGTGAAATATTTGCACCAGCACTGGATAACCTAACCCTCAAAGGGTATTGCCTTTGGCTAAATTTGGATTTGGTCTAAAATTAAACAGCAATTGTCAGAATAATTCATCAAAAATTTGCTTTGTGATCCTTGCACTGAAGTGTCCCTAGGTTTTTATAAAATGCTGCTTTGCTTATTCTTGTGATTTGGTGACATGCAATGCCTCTCCTGGTTATGAGTGAGAATTAGTGGAGGACTTATTTTAAATGTGATCTTTATCCAAATAAAACCAACTTTAAGGGAGGAATCTAAAAAGACAACCCAGAACAAAACCAGATCTTTGTCACTTCCTCATTTTCACTTTACCTGGGTCTGCAGTTTGGCAGGTCTTGTCCCTAGGTAGACCCCAACTGTTTTCAGAGGGGCTCCCTGAGGGCCTGACTGCAGGACTAGGGCCTTATTTTGGTTCTTGAAAGAGATGCTTCTTTGCACATGACTCTGCTGCATTCCAGGATCCCTCACTGCTTAAGAATCAGCATGTGCCTCAATGGGCTTCCCAGAGATCCACAGAAGGGTTGTGTGCACATATTATGTATCTTGTTGGTTTCAAAGCAGCTAGATCCAAAGTAGGGTGACCAGATACCCAGATTTTATAGGGACAGTCCTGATTTTTGGGTCTTTTTCTTATCAAGGCTCCTATTACCCCCCACCCCATCCCGATTTTTCACACTTGCTGTCTGGTCGCCCTAATCCAAAGAGTCCCACTCACAAAATATTTGTAAAACCAGAACATTTCCAGTGGTCCAAAAATTAGACTCTTAGAGCTCAGAGATGGAATAGAACTGTTAAATCACTCAGTGCATCTCCCTGTCAATTTCCCCTTACAGCATGTTGCTGAATAAATACCTAACCGACATTGAAAATCCCAGCAACCCACTCAAACAGAAAATGAAACAAACCGTTTACAGTATGCAAGCAAAACAGCGTCTTCCCTTTTCACAATATCATATCAGCTACAGATCTTTAGCACTCAGATACAAACAGACAGGGCTGGCTCTACCATTTTTGCAGCCCCAAGCAAAAAAACAAACAAACAAAAAGAGAACCACCCGAACTGCCTGGATCCAGCCCTGCAAACAGAACTACAGCCAGCGTCATGCACAAGCAAAGCCATCGAAAGCCTCCTGCCACCCCCTTGGCAAAGGTTTGATTGATGTTGATGAAGAAGCAAGAATGCCAAACATATGAGACAATCCAGAGAAAATACAGTGTGTCAGAAACAGAGCTCAAGTCAAAGAACCACAGAACTTGTGCTTGGTTTGTATGAGACACAGAATAACACAGCCCTTCCTTATTTGATTAGGCCACCACAATACAAGTACCTCTTTGAGAGGAGAGGACTGCTCTCCTGCAGTTCTTCCTCACAGCCAATTATAAGATAAGGCGTGTTTCTTATGCCTTGTGGCTATAAAATACAAAAGCCTGAACTGGGCTGAGAAAAATTAACAGCACTATCTCTGCAGATTCCTTGCATTTTTCTGAAGCTCAAGAGAGCAGTGCGGCTACTGGTGATATTAACTCAATTGACCCTAAAAGGACAATCTTCTGAATACAGAGTTTTGAATATACACAATGAAAACATCCAGAGTAGGAACCAATATTAGCTGATGAATTCTCACAACTTCCCTGTGAGGCACCCTTATCCCATTTTACTCAGGGGGAAATCAAGACAGAAAGAAGTAACTTGCTCAAAGACAGAGGAGTCAGTGGCAAAGCTGGCATTAGAACTCAGGAGTTGCTGCCTCCCAGTCCTGCTTTCATACCACTAGAGTGTGCCTCCTGCTAAATTCTTAAAGGTCTATTTTGCACCCAATACACTTCCAGGGATTTAAGGTTTGGTCCTCTCAATGCCACTTTCTTGGGGCTGGGTTACTGACCTTGTATGAATGCCTCAGCACTGTATTATGCTGGCTGGTGTGTGTTTATTTACTAATCCTCACATTAGGCCATGATCTTCATGTATTTAAAAAACTAACAGGTGGAGTGCAGTTATTAGAGTGGTCCTGCAGCTGGACGTGTCCTTCACATGCCAGGGTGATGGTCTAGTTGTTAATAGTCTGAGCTGTGCCTCTCAGCTTCGGCTGACAGTGATGACATGAAGTGTTTGCCCAAAATGCGGTAACACCGTGATAGCTCCATTGGAAACAATACCCCAGGGTAGCACCATCACATTGCATTAGGATAATCCAGTATGCAACTGCCATAAAAGTCAATGTGAGAGATTTGGGGTGTGTTTGCAGTGCTTACAAAAATGAATCATCATGTCAAGCCTGTGGCAGACTAGGGACAGGTAAATGCAGGACGCTTAGATCCTGAAACCCCATAGCTCAAAGGGGCCCCAGATGGAGCTGTGAGAAATAAGCAGGCTATCAGGCAGCAACCTCATGCTGCACCACTAAGATCAAAAATGAGAGGAAGGCGAGAATCCAGCTGGAGGAGCTGGGAAGGAGAGCACACCCCCAGGTTTGGGGGATTTAGTCTTAATCCGCCCGTGATAGGACCGACGATACAAAGCAAACACCTCATTTGGTTTTTAATATGAAATGAATCTTAAAGAATAGCTCAGCTGGTAATTTGGGAGAGAGGGGGAAAGGGGATATTTTCTGTCCTTTGAATTCTAGCTCTTAATGAGGGTTGACTTCAGACTGAAGGAGGATAAAGGGTGACTTTGACAGAGAATCAGTGTCTCTGAATATCAGGAACATTAAAGACACTGTTGGGTGATGGGCAGACAGGGAGTGAGTCTGAAATGAGTGGCAAGGGGGCAGTAAAAGCTACACTCTTGTATTAAACCTTTACAAGTGTCAGGCTCTTGGGGATCTCAAAATGCTTTAACACTTTAACTAATCCTGTCCTGATTGAGAATATATCATTGTACCCAGTTGGCAGATATGTAAATGGAGCCACAGGGAAGTTAAGAGTCCAGGGGTGGGATTTTTAGAAGCACCTAATTGATGTAGGAGCACAAGTCCCATTAACTTTCAAGGACTTTCCAATAGGACCCGTGTTCTTAAGTCACACAGGTGCTTTTGAAAACTCTACTATACATTTTAGCCGGCACAAAATTATGAAACTTGGCAGCTTACCTTATTTAGCCACCTATGTATGGTCCCAATTTGCAGGCACAGGCAAGGATTTTAGCTACTAGGGCCAACAATTTCAAATGGAGCCTCTGATGTTCAATGCTCGATGGGAGACACTTTAGGTCTGCCTTTCAAAGTGCTGAGCATCGACTGCTCAGGTTAATGGGAACTGCAGGTGCTCTGAAATCAGAGGCCACTTTTGAAAAGTTTGCTGTGTAAGCTACTTAAATGGCAGGGCAAAACTGCACCCACCAAATCTGGAAGCCAGTGTATGAAAATCTAGTGCTGATTCACCCAAGTTCACACAGCAAACCAGGAATAAAACACAGGAGTCCCTCTAGTCCCCCAGTTCCATTCCCCTTGCTCTAAACCATTAGATGACCCACTCTCCTTAAAACATGGGATTAATAATATGTAAATCAGCCCTCCAAAGTCACCTCATAGTCAACTCATCAGAGGACAAACTAGGCTCTGATCCAGATAGACCCTGAGTTTTGTGACCTGGGCTTTTTCTCTCTTAAGCCGTACACTGCCACTTCCCTCTACAGATACTAAAGATATGGTCAGAGGATGGAGTCCCAGGAGTGTGGCACAGTTGCTCAAGTAAAATAGATGGAAAATGCAGCAGCCACACCGGCTGCTGGAGTTAATAGGCTAATTAATCCAAAGTAAATGAGAGAGATTGGTACATAATGGTTTCTTCATGGCATGCTGGCTCTACTTATGCTCTTTGCTGGAACCTGCATACGCTAATAAACCCACCACTGTTTGCTCCCAGGATTATTCAGATCATCAGGAGGGATGGATCCTTGACAGGAGCCTGCACCCCATGTGACAAACCCATGTGAGGAGAAAGTTTGTCATTAGGCAGATGGGTCGTGTTCTGTGCTACTGTCACCACACAAGAGTGGGTTTTATTTATGACTCCTCCACTCTTTGCCTCCTTTTGTGCTCCAGCGCTAGGCTAGAGATTCATGGCTCCCTCCAACTCCACTGTGAATTCAAGTCATTTGAAAGCTGGGGGTGCAGTTCTCAATGTGCAGTGAAATATGACAAAACAATGCACACCCATATTGCTCTTTAATTATTTAGGGAAGCTTTTAATGTGCTGTTAGGCTGTAGTAACTGCTTTACCCCTGAGCATGTCTATAGCATCAGTAGGCTTAGAGAGAGTTCATGAATTTTTTATGAATTTGGATGAATAGCCAAATGTATTGCCAAGAGATTTTTCTTTCCTCGTGATTTTTTTTTTTTTTGCACCAGGAGGAAATTGTACAAAGAAAAGGAATTATACTAATTTGTTCCAAATGTAATAACTCTAGAAGATTCAGAAGCATAATCAAGTGGTGGGTTTTCATATTAGATTGCCAGATTGAATGGACTGCAAAAAAAGAGAAGTCAGCAGTTCTCCACAAGTGCTACATTTCTGTCAATGTCAAGTGTTAATGATGGAGCTCTCCCTAACCTCGCTCCTTTTATGGAGGGGAAAAAGGAGAAACCAACAAATATAAGCATTTAGCTGTTTAAAATATAATCCTTCCAAGCCTGGTAAAAGCTTCCAGTTCTAATTTGTACTATGCACAGTCTGTGTTATATGGAGGAACAAAAATTATTTATGGTCCCAATCTTGTACAACTGAAGCTTTGCTACTGACAATAGTGCTAGAGAATCCAGCTCTGTGACCTATCAAATATTTCCTTCATTCATTGTGTAAATGAGACCCTTTGGGTTTTATAAAGGAAATCCTTTCCTTTTGCTTTGCTCATCTCTAGATTTGGCTTGGTAATGAAATGTAAACCTCACAAGGTGAAATTTTTGGTTTTTGCTTTGCTTTCATCAAATTTGTCTGATTTCCCATACACACTCACAACAAACATGAAAACTGGTGTGTTGGTCATCCCCCCGCCCGTCCCCCCCAAAAGGACCGTTTTTGAGTGAAAAGAGTTTGAGATTAGTAGTAGTTAAAGACAAATTTCACTGTAACACAGCACCTAAGGGACCTGCAAAATCCAGGTCGCTGAGCAGAGAGACGAGTCTTTCGAAGGTCAAACAAAATTATACTAGAAACTTGTACTCGTTAGGAAGATAAAGAGCCTTCTAGGTCAAATGCAATTTAAATCAGGTGACTCCAACAATCTACTCCTTGCTAGCATGAAACCACTAATTGTACACTGTGGTGCAAGGTGGAGTGAAATTTTTAACTGATACAAAGGCAGGGATTTGTTCTAGTCAATCTTATGTATCACTACCAGTTACATTAGGCCAGGGGTTCTCAAACTGGGGATCAGGAGGTTATCACATGGGGGGGTGTGAACTGTCAGCCTCCACCCCAAACCCTGCTTTGCCAGCATTTATAATGGTGTTAAATAGATAAACAAGTGTTTTTAATTTATAAGGGGGTTCATACTCAGAGGCTTGCTACATGAAAGGGGTCACCAGTACAATAGTTTGAGAGCCACTGCATTAGACTAAGGGACAAGTGGTCCTATTACAGACCAGTAGATCACAAACTGTTATGGGAAGAAACAAATACTGTTTGCCGTTGAAAAGCCAGGAATGCAGTCTACAAGGTATCTGAGCTTAACAAGCACATCATTTCAGTTACTAACATTTCTCCTCATTTCAGTTCAAACATAATCTTATTGCTTATCTTGGTAGAATACAACCCAAACCCAAACTCTGTCAGTCCCTTTGGTCAGTCAGAGCTTAGAACACACTATTCAAATGGCAAGGAATTCCAGCTCACTTCAGCAGTTTGAGAAATATGAACTGCTAAAATCATGATGAAACTGCTGGGATGCAATCAGAAGAAAGATGTGATTTTAAGATTCAGCAGCATCCACCGAAGTTAGAAACGTTGGCCCTGGCCCAGAGAGGAATTTTAGATCCCCGCGAACTCTGTTAAACTAGGGTTGAAATGAGATTATTTCATTGGTGCTATGAAACTATATGGGAAACATTGTGTATGTTTTATATTCAGTTCTTCAAAGCTCAAAGAGACCAATCTGGTACCCTTTGTTTTAGGAAGAGACAATACAGTAAAAGAAAGAGGTGTGTAAGTGAGGGAAGTTTGCAAAATAATATTGATTAAATAAACACAGCTGTAACAAAATAGAGGGGGGGCGGAGGACATCTGTGAAGTAGAAAAGCAGAACCTAAAATATCCCATTTTGTGACTGAAAACAGGCCCTGTGTTTCCTGTCATCACACAGGCAAATCTCCCATTGAAATCCCATTTCCTTACATGGAAAACCAAATACTCCTACCCACTCCTTAGTGCTGTGTCCACGAAGATAAAGTATGGCTTCTTACAGATCCCTTTAGTGCATGCAAAAATGGATGCTGTCATCTCAGATCAATAGCTCTTCATTGGCACAGGGCATTTGAGGTGCATTTGCTGGCAGACATGATCCCACGTGCTGCTCATCTGAATCGTCCAGGCTTGATCAGCCTGGCTGCAACAGCTTCTGCAAAAATCTGCTCAAAATGCCCTGCTCTGAAAAAGCTATTTCTCTGAAAGTTGCACGCCAGTGATGCTGTTGCATTTACCGAGGGGAAAACCCCTCATTTGTAAACCCCCCCCCCAAATTTCAGAAGTTATGCTTTGGCGTTTGCTATGTTGACACATTTTGGGTAGTTGAGGATTTAGGTTTCCTAGAAAGCAGACAGAGACTCCCTTCCTTTCAAAAGAACATGGTTTCTCTGTATCTCAGTGTTGTTACGGAAATATGCAGTAGAGGGCAAAGCCAGCAAATAGCCTAACATGCAAACATGCATACCTGCTCCACAAACATTATTATTAACCCTTTCAATGGAAGCCTGGGAAAGAGAACTATATAGCTGCTGGCCATTGGAGAAATACAGTGTGTCGTGTACATTGCAGTGTTCACATGTAAAACTTTGGCTGCGCCAAGCACACCCGCAAGTAACACACCTCTGTATTTCTAGAAGGGAGTAACAGCTGCCAAAGAGTTGTACAGGAATTTTCAGTGTGTAGTGCCATTGTTTGTGTAAAATGCTGTATAATGAAAGGTGAATACACCCTCAGTACCTGGGGGTGTGTTTATATATGATATTACTGAGCATTGTCACATGCATTCTAAGGGTAAAGATTAATTAAGCTGCACGTAACACCCTCAGGCAGTATGAATGCAACGTATTGTCCCCATTGGACAGAATAGAGGATGGAGTTGCAGAAAGGTGAAGCAGTTGGTGCAGAGTTGGGACTACAACTCTGGTTGTCCTGCTTCTGTGCTCTAACTACAAGGCTGCACACGGTTTTCTCTGTGTTGGGCCCTTCTGCTGCAAAAGCAGGATTAAGTGGGTTTCATTTAGTTTTCTGATGCTAGATCTTGCAGACCATTAACAGGGGTTTAGTACTGCACGGAAATGCATTGATGCTTGCAACCTTAATTGTAGTAGCATAATATTTTCTTCTCTCTGACTGCGGTGCTTTGTTGTCCACACCAGTGTTTCTTACAGCTAATTTATCCTCCGGTTTGCTCATTGAAAGGGTTAACATAGTGCACACTTAAGTGCCAGCACACCCTAGAGACAACCCTTGACTGTGCATTGCCCCATGCCTGTTACCTCCTCCTCCAGTTGGTACCGTACCTGGGGTTGGAGTGGCTTCAGAGTGCAGCGCCAGGTATAGGGAAGGGAATAAAGGACAGCAGAGAAGAGAGGGGAAGAGAAAACAAAGGAATATATAAAACCACAGCACATTAGTGAGACTGGGGATCAGTTATACACACAGTCACCAAAGGTTTTAAGAGAAAAAGAAAATGCGTTAGCTGCCCCCCAGCAATCACCTTTCTGTGCATAATAACTATAGCTATTTGCATAGGACAAAGAGAAGGAAGATTCCCTTTGAGTCAGAGATAAATCATCATTCCCAGTTAAACACATCCCATCTCACCAGCAAATGGATGCTAACCGTCAGGTTCTGTCCTGGTGTGAGGCTTTGATTAAGTAAAGCATTCAAGCATGTGCTTACATCTCATTCGAGGGAGGACAAAATTGGATCCTCCAAGTTCAGCTTGCTGTAAAACCCAACTTCAGGGCATATTATGTATATATGGTGAAACTGACCCAAGCTGTTGTAATCAATGAATCAAACAGAACTGTGTTTAATTTTACCCTCCTGGTTGAATGCAGCCTGACAGAAATGGAAGCAACATCTGGATAAGTTTATTTATGACTGAATCTAGTATCCATCTCTGAAGACAGAACTAAAGCACTTGATTTCAAGGGTAGATTTTCTGAGCCTTCTTCCATTGAGTTCCAAGTTCTTTTTAGGGGGTCTATAGCAGGTATGTAAAAAATCAAACTCATTTAAAGCTGCTAAACAATGCTCTGCTTCCTGAGGTTACATGCCATTCATTGATAAAATCCTGCCCAACCTAGCCTTGTGTTAGATGCATACCAGCTCTCATGTTCTAGGGCCAAATCCTGCTCGCCTTACTCATGGGACTTCAGTGAGACTGCATAAGTAAGTGAGATGAGCAGATCTCACCCATACTCTTTGTTTTCACTAATGGATAATGGATTGATTGAGCTGTCAAAGCCCACTCTCAGTGAGTGCCATTGTCTGTCTTAACCAAGGAAAGGGAAACTTGCCTTTTTCAGGCTGACAATTCACAGCCTGTAGTTACAGCTGAGATAGTTATTTCTCATTCTGAGTAAGGAGAAGGAAAGGCAGTGCATCTCAGGTAGCACTGTGGGACAGCTGTGGGCAAACACCACCGATCTGTTAGGAAAGTGTAACTATCTGGGACCCAGCAAAGTGAATAACAAGTGTATGTGGAACAAACAAACCTATGGCATGTTATCCATATCCAGTACCTGTCTTCTAAGCAGGACGTTCATGGAAGCTGCTGCGTCAGAAAAATACAATGTATGGCAGGGACCCACACCACTGAACGTCAGTTTTGCCAGTATTACAATACTGTGTAACAGTTCTGGAGCCTGTCTGCTTAAAGACATGTAGGAAGCCTTTCATTTTTACTCTATGTTCAATCAGCTACTTTTCCCACCCACCACAATTAAGGAGGAAAAAGAAAAGCAAACACCCATTAAATAAAATCGGAAGTTTAATTGAATTGTATGTCTGTTAGCGAATGCTATAGAAGGGAAAGAGCCAGCTTTGTCTGTCTCCCATCCCTAAGGGCTCCTGACCTTTCACTCCATTTGATCGATGTCTCACAATGGGCGTTTTATCCTATTATGAATCTGTGAGTTGTGGCTGTTTCCTTCTGCGGGTCGTCTGTTGATTGCTGGGGTGATGGGAAAGTGGCACTATGCCTCCCCCAGCCTGTCTCTGCAGTGGCTCTTAGGGTTTTGTGGACTGGAGAATGCATTTGTTTTATAACTCTCCTTGCACCAATTAAAAACAATTTAAGATTGGCAGAAAATAGATGGGCACTTTTGTGTGATGCTTAGCACAGGGGAGTTGCTAGGGTGAAATAGCTACTGTTGGTGCTGTGATTTGAATATTCCAAAGACCTAAAAATGTAATACAGTTGGGGGTTTATATTCAGAAAGCGCTTTATCCAGATAAGCGTGGAGCCTAACCTAATGTAAGTTATGATAGCTCACCACAATAAATGAAATCCCTGTTGGATGAAGGATATCAATAAAGGGTTGTCAAGCAGCATGGTTTTGGTGGAAAAAATGGTTACTAGCCTTTCCGTAACTGTTGTTTGCAACGTGTTGCATATGTCCATTCCAATACGTGTGCTCGCCCCAAGCATAGTCACTAGAAATTTTTCCCTCAGTGGTACCCGTCGGGTTGGCTCTGCCGCCCTCTGGTGCAGTGTGCTCATGGCACTTGTATAAAGGACCCAGCTGATCTCGCACCCCCTCAGTTCCGTCTTTCTGCTCTGTTCCCCATGCCTGGCCTTCTTTGGAGTTGGGGAACATCTTCTCTCAGCCAGCTGCTTTCTATGCTGCTTTCTCTGCTCCAGGGATGGCGAATGGTGCCAAGACTCCCGTAGGCTGGGAGGAGTGCTCTGCATCAACGCTGAGGTACTCAGTGGTGAGTCCGAGTGGCTCGGCTCAGAGGAAGGTCTGAGCACTCTTTCCATCAATAGGAAGTTTAGCCTGGCCTCTCGGTCCTTCTTCGTACAAGGTTTAAACTCATGGCAGATCTGACAGCGATCTCCAATGTGTTTTCCCCCCCCCCCCCCCCGAGTACTTTAGACCACTAGAGAGCGAGCTGTGCAAAGGCATAGCCTTGTTGCAGGAGGCACAGGGCTTGAAGCCTGGTGACAAAGGCATGCCTCAGCACTGGGGACAGGCCAAAACTCCGCTAAGTTACAGAGATGTGCCAGCAAAACTAATAACTATTTACACTCTATGTACAGTATGAAGAAAAATGGAGAAAAAATGAAGACCACTGAGAAAAGCTTGCTGCAGCAAGGAGGGTAGTTCCAGTGACCGTCACCAGCGTTCAGAAAGAACTGATGGGGCGCAAGGTCAGCCTGGCCCTTTCTACCTACCCTATAGGGCGCCAGAGCTGACAAGTCACCACTGAGAGAGAAATTTCCACCAACTGTGCTTGGGGTCCGCACACACCTATATTAGAATGGACATGTGCAATCACTCAAAGAACTGTACTTGACATCTGTATCTGAAGATGGTTTTTGCTAGACTGGGTCAAGCTGTAGCATGAAGTGCAACGAACACAGGATGCCAATTATTGGGCACAGTTGTTGACTACACTTTCTCTTTATAGGCTGGCAATAGCTTAGTCCAAGAGTGCCAACCCACCTTGTTTCTCTGTCAACAGAACCCTACCCAGAGTTATACAGTAGTGAGCTATTATACTTAAGAGTTTGGGCACCCTTAAAGTAAGAGAGGCTGTTCCCCATGTTCTACATACTGGCATAGTCTCAGAAATGCACTTTGTAACTGCAAGGAAGATAAAAAGCTATTTCAGAGGAATTCCAAGAGCCAGGCAAATACTGTTCGATAGTTCCCTCTAGTGGCTATCTATCTGAAGTGTACACTCTCTTCCAGGAAAAACAGAGCTCAGCTCAGTAAAAGCATCTCATGGATCAATGGCACAGTCCCTTTGGGGGATGGATTAAGTGGACCCTCCCACCCCAAATTTAAATCCTGTCAACTGTGATTCTAATCACTAGACAACAGCGCTGTGTCCCTTTTGATTGTTTTCCTAGTTATACTGATAAACTAGAACTCCTGACACTGTCTGGGTCAAAGTTTTCTCCTCTTTGCTGGACCCTCCTCAGGCAAATGCCAAAATACTGTATGTTGTAGCTTTTGAAGGTCCATTACAAATATCCTGGTATAAACCCCACTGTTTAGTTATTAACATACAGCTATCGCCAAAATCCATTAATTAACTTGGATCTTTTCCTCACTCCCTTCTTTTGCCAGATTGAGTGGAAAGCCCAAACAGCCTCTCCTTCCTGCCTGTGGGTTAGTAGCTAGGGACCAACATTCCCAATATACCCTGGCAGCATACCAGATTGAGCCATGAAATCCAGTGGAGGTGCTCTTCTCATTAGATCTAGCTGCTTGTCCAACTGCAGGGATTACCTAGCAGCCTGCCAATGGTTAGATCAACCAGCTACGTTTTTGTATCCCACTGATACGTCCTTGCTGGATCACTCTGGCCCACTGTCTCCCAGGCATAACATCGACACAGCAGTATTGTTCAAAGAGCTTTTTCAATGTAAACACCATTAGTGGAATCTGCACTGAACATTTCTGTGGTGAACTTCATGTGGAGCTACAGTAAAAGGGTCATAGAAATGTAGGGCTGGAAGGGATCTCAAGAGGTCATTCAGTCCAGCCTCCCACACTGAGGCAAGTAAAATTGGTTCTAGACCATCCCTGGTGGGAGTTTTGTCTGACCCAGTCTTTAAAATTTCCAGTGCCAGGGAATCCATTATTCCCCTAGGTAACTCATTCTGGTGCTTAATTATCTTTGTAGTTAAAGTTTTCTTAATATCTGACCTAACTCTTCTTTAAGGTGGCAAAGGCCTACTAGAGTCTGTCTCACTCTGCATACACTGTTTCCTCCTAGCGGATATTATGTAAGCGATTCTACACATCACGTGAAGGGCAGGCAGAGTGCCATCAGGAAGACAGAGTCTACTGCTGTGAATACAGCAAGCATCTCTCTGTAGTTGTAAAAGAGAGAAACCCTCCTGCTTCAGGGCATAAGACAACCACTAACTGCCTCGGGTCAGGAAGACACTTCCCATAAGGGCAGGTTATTGCTTCATAATTGTTCTCTCTGAGGGGTCTTGCACTTTCCTCTGAAGAATCAGGTTCTGGCCATTGTTGGAGACAAGATACTGAGCTAGATGGACCATAATTCCAATGCACTATGGCAGTTCCTATGTTTCTAAATTTGGAAAAGCAGTCACTACATTTGACTATCTAACTAGGTACTTATAGGCCCTCATTAATGTAGTATCTGAGCACTTCACAATCATGAGTGGATTTTATCTGCACATCCTTAACAGTGCTATCCCTATTTTACAGATGGGTAACTGAGACACAGAGTACAACTTTCTTGCTTAGGGACTATTGGCTCTGCTTTTGTCATGGTGAGGAAGTTACCTGTTCCTTTAGTAAAACCAGATTCTGTATGTGATTTTCAGTGTAGTCTGTAGTTTTGGAAGACATGCATAATGCTCCTTGTGTGTTAACGCCTCTGGGAGCATGTATCCCACCCCCAAAGTCACAGCAACACTGTCCTCCACCTACCTTCATTCAGTGGGGCTGGCGACTCTTCCACAATGGTTTCTCCATCTCCCACCTGTGTCCTAGCACGCAGAAAGAATCTATAGCGCGATATGGGGTCTGTCCTCTGGAGCGTAAACCTTGTTTGGTTGGGGGAGAAGGTCTCTACCAGTGTTCTGCCCGTTTTGGTTCCATTAACTGGGGAGAAAGGCAAGCTGTGTAGTCTTCAGCTTTGTTTCAGACACATGCTATGTTACACATTTCATCTCCTCCCACCCTAGGAAATCAGCTGATGGTCCAATATGCTTCTCGATTTGATTATGCTCAATAGAAAGATTTGTGGAGATTCAACAAAACCTGTCTGAGAGTGCAACAGCAGCCAGCTGCCTCCTAGGGGGATGTGCATTGAGTAATAGTGCAGCTGAATTGTACTGGCTAGCATAGGTGCTGGAACTAGGGGGCGGAGGGCGCTGCTGCACTCTCTGGCTTGAAGCAGTTTCCACTATATCCAAGGTTTACAGTTAGGTTCAATGGCTCTCAACCCTCCACCCCCCCACTACACAAATTGTTCAGCACCCCTGCAGGCTAGACATGAGATTCACACCCATGCAGAAGGCTGGTACGTGTCCTGCTTAAGCTCTCACAATAAGACTTGTGTTGTGCACAGCCCTGATATTTGGCCCTCTGCACTGCATTGAATTCTATACTGTTTGGGGATACTGTGCGGCAGTTTCACTCTTTCTGCAGTAATCTTCCAGGGATTGTGTGTGTGTGTATATGAGCGAGAGAGAGAATCTACTGTACCAATTTCACTGTATTTAGACTTTGCTTGCAATTTATTATTGCAGTCTGGGGCTAACCCTTATTTCTCCCCCTATGGCCAAGTCCTGGGAGATGCTGAGCACCTGCAACCCCTACCAGCTTACGCTGAAATGGTGCAGGCACTCAGCACTGCAGCAGGACTTGTCGGCTTCAGAAATAGCAAATGGACTTCCTTGTCATGGAAGTCTAATTCTTAAAAGGGCTACTCTTGTGCCATCATATTTTGGAAAATACCTTTTAGCACTTGGGAGGAGGAACTCTTTCTGGGTTTGGTGCTGAATAACCTACTCACCCAAGAGAACACTTGATGAGTTAAAAATCATTGATCAGTTGAGAAAAACAAACAGGTGGGGAACGTACAGGCTTGGTATCTAAGGTTGTATCCAGTGAGAATTCCATTGGGATGTTCAGGGTGGTCCCATTCCAAAGTGATGGTTTCCAGGTTAGGCTGTCGGATTCTGAAATACCTGGGGGCACTGGGTACTTGGGAGAAGGATGGGGCCAGGAGGGAGAAGGAAAGAAAAGACAACATACCTTACAACATGGTACATGTTGCAGGGTGGCTGACATAATAAAGATACACACACAAAGCTCAGATGCTGATGGAACAAAAACTGCATTAAAAATCATGTACCAGCACTGGGGTTTCACAAGCACATTGAAACTCAGAACAATTCTGCATGTGAATCCAGCACTGGATGCAACAGAATCATGTCTATTCATTAATTGAGATGTGTGTACTGCAGTTTGATAATTCTCTGCGCATGGGAACCATACCAGTGCAGTCTGTATATCATACTCACTGTCAGAATGGATTGATGTGATCAGCTAGTCTGACCTCCTGCAAATTGCAGACGACAGAACCTCACCTACCCACCTCCTCCTGTAATAGACCCATAACTTCTCACCAGGTGACTGAAGTCCTCAAATCATGGTATAAAGACTTCAAGTTACAGCGACTCCACCATTTACACTAGTTTAAACCTGCGAGGGATTCGGACCCTATGCCGAAAAGCCCAGGCTCTCCGAAAATCTGCGTGGGAAATTGCTTCTTGACCGTAAATGTGGCGGTCAGTTAGACCCTGAGAATGTGGACAAGATCCACCAGCTAGGCACCTGCCCAAGAATTCTCTGCAGTAACTCTCAGACCCCTGAAGTAGTGTCCCACCACTAGCTGTTGGAGATATTTGCTCTGTGGGGGCTAGACCTACCACCACAGTTTGTAACAGGTGCTCTCCTTTGGCTCACGTGGTAGACGCTTGTGTTTTGGAGATGAAGAATTAGTATTCTCAGCCCAATTTCATAACTTGTATGTGTAGTTTATCTACCGTGATACCTTTTGTGGGTATCAATACACCAACCCTATGCGCCTGCACCCCTGAAGTCTGTTTCCTGTTATACAGAGAGGCTGGTCAAGGTCTCTCCCCCACCAAATTAAAACTGCAACTGCTGTTCTGTTTATAACAATGTCCAGTAAGATATCCTGCCATTGCTACCTTGTAATCTACTGCAGAGCAGAGAGAGCCTGGTTTACTAATATGATAATACAATAAAACCACATAAGGCCAGGCACCTGGCTGGCATTAATTCATCTTTTAGCAGGGAGGCTACATGTGGATAAACCAATATGAGGTGCAGTTATTGAATACGTTGCCCTGGGATATTTTACAGTTTTACCTAACCCTCTTGCAAGCCTGTAAACCCCTTGTTAAGATATCCATTTTGCTCCCAACAATGAGAGGAAACAGTCCTCAGTGTACAGGGATTTCTAACACCTGCACTGCATGGGTATGCTTGGAGGTACAGGAAGGGTTTTTCCACCTTTAGCATATCTCCTGTGGTAGCAGGAGAATCCCTAGAGTCGTGGAATGGTGGCGGTTCCCTAAAGGCGGGGGGCATCGGTGCTCAAACCCTGCCCTCTGCACTGCCCCTTCCCCTGAGGCCCCACCCTCATGACGCTTAGCCCCGGCCCTAGCGCTGCCCCTTCCCCCAAGGCCCTGCTCCCGTGCTGCCCCCACCTCCCAGACCCTGCCCTCCACTCACTCCCCTCCCCCCCTTTGCTTGCTCTTATGGCTGGTAAAAAGTAGGAGGGCTACCACTTTAAAAAGTGATGGAGACCTGGGCCCCCTTGTTCCAGTGCTCCTGCCTTGCTTTTCTGAGAACTCAGAAAATCACCCAGCTCCCCAAGAGTGTCTTTTGGCTAGGATGTGCACAGATGCAGCAGCCTGCACTCCCGCCCCCCCATGCATTCTTGCCTACTTGGGGCCAAGCCACACAACCTGGATGGCTCTTGAAATGGACACCTTGTTTGTGCACAGCAGTAGGGACAAGATTTTGCCCTTAAATCCTAGAGCTTTGTGTAGAGAGGACTGGTTGGCAGGTCCCATTTGGCTCTTTGAAATACATGGTTATGGTACTGTGGCTTGCTTTCCAAATGCAGACTGATGCACACTGAAGGTGTACTGCCAGTCGATGGGGTGGCTCTGTCCTATGAGATGTGCATGTGACTTCCCAGGGATCAGAGTGGCACATGGTGCACCCGGAGGCACAGTGGGTAACTGGTCAGTCACCCTTTGTTCAAAATAACAGAGCATCTCAGCAGGGCAACCGAATAGGTGTAGCAATGCATTTGTTGGTGGTGTGTTTGTCTCACTGGTATTTCATATGTCCTATTGAAACTGGACAAACTGCCTGGCAACTTCACTGCTCCTTAGCACGGAACCATTTTAGGGTAGGGCCAGGGATGCTCCATTGTGCTAGGCACAGCATACATACCATAGGCCTTGTCCTGAAGAGTATATGGCCAAAATGTTCAGAGTTGGCAAAGCAATAACTTGTTGCATAGTGTGGGCCTAATCCTGCTCTCAGCTTTGGTCATAACTGCAGAGTGTGAATCAGATTCTGTCACTGAACTGGGATATTGAACAGTGTTTGTTTTTTAAATGGAAGCTTTGAAGCTAATACATATCACTTTACACCCCTTAGAACAAGAGAAGAGCTGCGTAAACAATTTTCTGACAAGCTGCACCTCCTGAGAGCTTTATCAGAACTAGTTTTGTGCTGAAGGGAGTTATAAAACCACCCCAGCTTGCTGAAATTTGTATATGCACAAATCTAGGCCAAATGGTACACAACCCTAACACACAGCTAATGGAGCACGTCTAGAAAAGCTCTTCCTTTCTTGGGCAAACCCATTGTAGGAGTTTTGCATTCTGAAGGGCTTCAGGATTTGGCCCAATGGCTTTATTTCCCCCTTTAATTACAAATTTCAATGAATGATGATACTTTGAGTAAAAGTAAGCTTTTAAAAAGCCAACACAGGAAGAGTTACAGCCTCCATCATGCCTCTTTTCCTGCCCCCGATTGTTACTTGTAATATAAAGGTAAACCTTAAAAGATTCATTGCCAGTTGCTAAAAGGTGCAGTGCCAATGAAAATCTACTGAGCTGTCTCCAAATAGCATCTAGTGCAGTGGTTCTTACTGAAGCTGTTCCATTTTAATTCACCATTAATTGGGTCAAAGCAAAACATGAAAATGAGACACCCTCTGTAGCTTGGAGTATTTCCCTCGGATGTGGGTTCAATCCTATACCTGGCTGGAGAGGGACGGGCCGTGGAAGGAGTGCCCTTAACCTTTGTTGTTGAAGCTGTTCCACTTTAATTAGCTATGACTTGAGGCAAAGCAAGTAGTAATAGCAAAAGTCCTCTGTAGCGCAAAGGTTAGTGTTTGTTCCTGGGATATTGAAGATCCTGGTTCAGTTCCTCCCTCTGCCTGGAGAGGGCCAAGTCTTTGTGGTAGGAGTTCCCTCAGCCTTTCCTATTGAAGCGGCTTCCACTTTAATTAACTACAAATTGCTCCAAAGCAAGGTTGTCTAAAAGCTGACTTCTCTGGTGTAGAGGTTTGGGCACTCTCTTGGGATGCTGAGGGGCCTGGTTCAATCCCTGTGGTGGGGAAGGGGTTTGCAATATGTATTGGCTGCCTCTGGGGCCTTTTACTTAAATATTTGTTGGTGGGGGGTGTTAAAAAAGCAAGTCACTCTTTTGTCCCCTGTGGCTAGGCTACCCACCCAGGCTGTGGGAGACCCCAGGCCCAACCCCTCCTCTGCAAGGGGTTGTGCCAAGGCTCTCCCACCTCCCAGGAGACCTCCCACCTCCCAGCCCCACCCCCACCCAGCCCAGCCACCACCGCACCTCCCACCTTCCAGGCCCAACCCCAACCCTCAACCCCTCCTGCCCTTGCCCCCACCCACCACTCTTGTGAAGTGAGCGATCTCTGTTCAAACCCCCTTCTGTTTCCAGAAAGGCAAGGGCCTTCCACAAGCGAAAGGGGACCTAAACAGGAACCTCCCACTTCTCTCCTGAGGGGGTGGGACAGCCTTCTCCAAATCCTTTTAAATAGTCAGAGGAAGGATTTGAACCAGAATTATCCACCTCTTAAGTAAGCAACATAACCACTGAACTATAGAGTGACCCTAGACCTTGGCCTGGCCCAGTTCATAGTTAACTGACGTGGAGACAGCGTCAAGAGGAAAGAGACATGCAGCTCAAATCCTAGCTCTTTCAGGACCAGGGACTTGAACCAGGGTTTCCAGTACTATAGGTGCAGGCCCTCAGCACCAGGCTATACAGAGCTGCTTGCAAAATGTCTTTGCTTGGGATCATTTAAGAGTTAATTAAAGTGGAAGCCGCTTCAACAGAAAGGCTTGAGGGTACTCCCTCTTCAAATCCTTGCCCCTCTGCAAGTACAGGGGAGACTTGAACCAGCATCTTCAGTATTTCTGAAATGAGCCCAATCCGCTGAGCTACAGCACATCTTTAGAACTTGCTTTGGTCTCATTCAAAGTGGAACAGAAAAGGTTGAAGGGGACAACCTCTTGAGAGGTAGGTGAGTGCTATACAGATTCCTTTTCATCAAGCATCGCTTTTCCCCGGCCTTGGTGACTACCTAAACCATGGATGATAGAGTGAGTGAGTCTCAGGCTGTCTGTGGCCTAATTCAGAGTTAATTGAAGTGGAACAGTTTCAGCAACAGAGGATGCACAATCCCTATCAAAATATCCTTAGGTCAGGGAGTAGGGCACTCACTTGAGAGATGACAAAGCCCTGTTTATCTCCCTTCTTATAGCACATGTGTGGGGAGGAGGATTAAACCATCATTTACTACAGCCCACATGAGGCCCCTAACCACTGGGGCGAAAGGTTATGAGGGAAAGCTCGTTCCCCTCTCACGACACTCATCTGAGGTGGCAGATCCCTGTTCTCAATTCCTTCTGTGCATCGGGCAGAGGGAGGAAACTGCCTCAGATTCTCCATTATCCTGGGTGCGCACCTCAACCTAACCGCTATAAGGGAGGCTGTCTCCCCCATTGTGTGGAGTTAGGCGGATGCTGAGTCTGCCTCCCAGCTCCAGCCCTGCAGGGAAGATAGGCAGGGCAATGACAGTTGGCCCTGGTTTGAGAATTGGGCCGGGGGTCAGGCATGATATAGGCAGCTGGTGCCGAGTAGGGCAGCAGGATATGCGCTCAGAGGCAGACACAGAGAGCAAAAACCAAGTGAACTGAGGTGCATCCAGGGTCAGGCAGCAGCCGAACAGGGGTTTTTGTGGATCACAGCGGTGCCTAAACCTGGGACTTTCTTAGGCTCCACCCACACTTTGTGGATCTGGCTGTGTGTGCCTATGCCATGGCCTGTGCATACCCACTCTTGGCTGCCCTGAATGCTCAGTTATGTGTCTGTGGCATGAACTGAGCTCACTCAGTTCACTCCCCTGCTCAGCACTGCATGCCTGTGCCTCAGCGCTCTGTGCACCTCCAGCTAAAAGGCTACTGGAGTCCCCTGCGTCAGAGGAACTGAGAGGCTCTGTTCAGCAACTGACACAAAAACTAAACCCAGACACTATTCTGGGGCTGCATCTAGCATACCAGTTCTCAAGCCAATCTGGTTCTGTATTTGCATTTTACAATACTTTAAAATTAAGCACAGGTCATTTGCTGGGAGAAGGGAGCTGTATCTCAGCAGTGTCTTGATCATGATCCTAAATTTGCACCGCCAGTGATACCCAACACCTACTACTAGCATTGTTTGCCTTTAAACAAATACTACTGCAGGCTTTGTGCATCTCTGGCACCTGTTGACATTCCAGGTCTTGCTTCACAGACCCAAAATAAAAGCCTAGTAATGCTGGGCTTATTGGGTTTGGAGCTGTGTCTTGGTCAGCTTAGGGGAAGGCAAGATATGTGCAAAAGAAAAGCTGTTTCTTTCCAGCCACACCCATCTCTGAGCCAGGCTGTTTCCCTGGGTTCACTGAGTATGGCTGAAGAGTTAACAACTAACCCCTGTGACACTGCATCCCTTACTCACTCAAACTCTGTCATATGCCCTGGCATAAGCCTGGAGTGAAATCAGGTGTGTGTGAGGGGGGGGGACCCACAGCTTCCATATGCTCCCAACCAGTGAACCTTGGGAAGGTCTTTAGTCCCCACCTCCTCATCCTGCAAATCATTAAAACCCCAGCAGGTGCAATAACTTTAAAAGGCCCAGCTATGAAAGGGGTACTCCTCCTTTCTCAGTTCCCTCTCTGAAACCAGCACAGAAAAAAGCTTGCTGCTTAAATTCTTTCTTCTTCACCAGTAAAGGGGGATTAAACCAGCCTCTCAGGTAAGTACCCTAACCCCTAGGCTATATGAGACTTCTTGCAAATGAGTCTTGTTTTGGCCCAATTAATAGTTACAGTGAAACAGCTTCCAGCAGAAAGAGGCTCCCTCGTCAAACCTGTTCTTAACAGGCAGAGGGAGGAGTTGAAGCAGGGTCTTCCCACTTCAAGGTCAGCAGCCTAATCTCCAGTCTATAGAGCAATTCTGAGCCTTTTACTGGCCCCACTGGTAATTAACCTAAGTGAAAAAGCTTCAAGATGCTGACTTTTCTCCTCTATCTGGTGTGCAAAGCTGCAACCACTTGAGCCCAGAGCCAAGTCTGGGCTGGAGCTAGAGGTTGCTCTGTCAGCACCAGTCACAGCAGATGAGGGAATATCAGAGGCAGAGTGAACTTCTGTCCTGCCCCAAAGGATGTGAGTCTGGTACTATCCCTGCAAACCCCAACCAGCGTTTGTCAACACCACAGAAGAGGGAAACATGCATTTCACAGCTCTGCAGAACTCATAACGCACCACAACTAGCAGTGTCTGCTCAGATGAGGTCTGGGTCTACAATACCAAAGTGAGGGAATATAAGTCAAGGGTGAGCTGGCCATTCTTGAGGTTTGGTGTGGGGTAGCCCAGGACTGGCATAGCAGTGGGCTGTGGGTCAGGATGGACAGCCACTGTCAGAGCTGGCTGGTGGGAGCTGAGGACTGGAATAGTGGGGGGAGGGTGGCTGTGGGTCAGGACTATGGGGCATTGGCACAGCTGGGGTGTGGCGGGGGGAGCTCAGGACTAGAATAGCAGAGGGGGCTACGGGTCGGGGCTATGGGGCATTGGCACAGCTGGGGTGCGTGTGGGGAGCTCAGGACTGGAATAGCGGGGGGTGAGTGGTTATGGGTGAGGGCCATTGGCAGAGCTGGGTGTGTGGGAGGTTTGTTGAGTGCTTCCCTGCTCTTCTCTCAGCATTGTGAGTGCCAAATCTCCCTGCAGAAGACAATAAGTGAGTAACTCATACCCTGACACACACACAGTTTGCAAATATGTCCTGGGTTTTCAGACTGGCTTCTCATTGCTCTAAACCCTTATGACATCCCATCCTTGGCTGCTGTTTGGCTGATAGATAAGTTGGAGAGCCTTGGGCCTGACCCCATGGCACTGGGAAGACTCTTAGTGAGGCCAGCGCTTTGGGTCAGCTCCATTTTGAAGAGGGTGGGGCTTAGGAGATGACCCCTGCCCCATGGAAACCACTTCACAGGTTTTCAGGAAATCTTTTTCCAATTGGTTTTTCAGACTTTCTCCTTCTCTCTCTATGGGTATCTAAGGAGGGAGAAGTGTGGGATGCTGTAGGGAATATAGGTGACCATGTATTATAATACCAATATTACCCAATTGCAATGAATCTTACAAGATATGCCATGTAAAGTAGCAATGGAAAAGTTGTAATTTAAGTATGATCTTGTTCATATGTATATATCTTTGTATTGTGAGTTAATGTGATATCTGTATCTGAAACTTGTGCTGTTTCTGGGTGACACCCCCAGATAGAAGCCATTAAGCAGGCTAGATAGTGCTGATGCCAGTCAAGGGCAATCAGCTATACAATGAAGCCATTGAGAAGGCAGGGGCTATGCCTATGAGTCAGCAGGACCTGTACTAAGGACATGCCTGTGGACAAGGGACTCCAGTGCTTTTCTGTACCCCCGTACTGTGAGCTTGTATTAGGGACAGAGGATGTACAAGCCACATAGCAGAGGCTATAAAAAGGTGGCTGCATCATCTCCATCTTGTTTTCAGTCCTGCTTCTCACCTCTGCAGTAACTTCTTTATAAACTGAAGCTTTGCGCAAAGGACTGATGGACCCATCCAAGCTTTGGATGTGTTCCAGAAGGACTTCACAAGCCAGCAAACTCACCAATACTGTTAAGAACCTGATATATGGACTATGAAGTCATATATATGTATCTGATTGCTCTGACCATTTAAAAACCCTGGTCTTCCCTTTCTTTTATAATAAATCTTTAGATACTAAAGGACTGGCTGGCAGTGTGGTATTTTGGGTAAGATTCAAACTAGTATTGATCTGGTAACATGGTTGGCCACTTAGAGATGAGAAGAACATAGTGAGTTTTAAATTAACTTCTCACTTTACCAGACCAATTTGCTGGTGGGAGTAATTTTTTTTAGCTTCTTGATAACTGGGGGAGGATAAGGAGCACAGTTTGTTACTGGTGGATCTAACTACAGTGTGAACCATCAGTCTTGGGATAATCTGCCACGGGGAGGATTTGGTGACCTAAGCTGGCACCATCCAACACTTCCTTTGTAATAGCTACATTGCTCCTCTGGCTACTGCACTTCTAATCATTAACTCTCCATCTGTTGCAGAGATTGGCATGGATCTTGTGGGCTTTGGCGTATTTTTCATCCTTTTTGAGGTGCTCTTGTACTTTGACTCAGTGCTGCTGGCCTTTGGAAATGTCAGTATCTCAAAACCTTGGCCTCCTTTTTTGCCCCTCCTGAGGGCAAAATATAACACTGGGACAGACAACCTCTCTGCAAACAGTCACAGCTCCCACGGTGGAGCATGCCAGCCCTTTGGCCTTGTACAGCTTCCTTGTATGAGAGAAACGGGGCTAGTCTCTGTTCAAATCCTGCTCAGGTTTGTGTGAAATACTTGCTGGGTTTCAGTCCAACTGTGGTGTGTCCCCATCCTTACTCTCACCACAACTGGTGCTAACTGGTCCCCTTGTAGGCAACCCTGAAAGAAGCCAAGAATCAAATCACATGGAGACTAAACTATTATCTCCCTACTGAGGATGGTCCTTCCCAATCAGGGTTGGGACACTTGTATAGTGCAGCACACACCTGTGTGGGGATAAATAGAGCATTTCAGTCTCCAGGGAAGTCAGCCCAGCACCTCTCCTCCCAGGCACTAAAGTCCTTCTAAAAGTTGTATTGCATTTACAGATAATAAGAACTAAGGGCTTGTCTAAACATAGAAGTTCATTCAGACTCAGGAACCGTTCTGATATTTGGGTGGTTGTCTCGCGTCTTGACCGATCTTTGGTCGGGATGCAATTTGTCCCAATATTTTGCTCCACTGGCAGCACCTGGCCTTTTTTGCCTCTGCTGCTGGCCCCCTCCCCCCACCATGTGTGTCCCGATATTCTTCATCTCATCTGGTCACCTTAGGTACAGTGTAAATTTAATGTGGATCATCTATTTTGGATTAACTCCATGAGTGGATGCTCTTATTCTGAACTAGTTTTAATCCACTCTGGAAATGGATTAACTAATTAAGAGTAAGATACAGTTACTCTGGGATAAGAGCATCCACACCTGGTGTTAATCAGGAACAGCTATTCTGGAATAACTCATACAGATGAGTAATTAAAGGAATGTCAGACTGGAGGGAGGTCTCAAGTGGGATTCCACAGGGATCTAGTCTGGGTTGGGTGTTTAACATTTATAAATGACCTATACATAGGAATAGAGAGCATACTGATCAAACCTGCAGATGACACAAAGCATATGGGGGATGTCAACACTTTGGAGGACAGAGCTAAAATTCAAAGGGATCTTGATACATTGGAGAACTGGCCTATAAACAACAAAATGCAATTCAGTGAAGATAAATGTAAGGTGCTACACTTAGGGAAGAAAAAACAAAACCACAAATATAGAATAGGTGGTAATTGTCTTTTAAGCAGCACTGCTGGCAAGGATTGGTGAGTTGTGGTGGATCACAACCTCAACATGAGTCAGCATGCTGCTGTGGTGTGTGTGTGTGTGGGGGGGGAGTTTTAGATTGAATTAACAAAGGCATAGCATGCAAGTCACAGGAGGTGGTAGTACCGCTCAGCCCTGGTTAGGCCTCAGCTGGAGTATGGTGTCCAGTTTTGGTCACCAATGTATAAAAAGGATGTAGAGAAACAGGAGAGGATTCAGAAATGAGTGACAAAGATGATCAAAGGGATAGAATGCAGCCGTACAAGCAAAGGCTTGAAGGAACTGAGTCTCTTTAATTTAGAAAAGAGGAGACTAAGGGTGGCAGGGAGAGACATGATAGCGGTCTTCAAATACTTGAAAGGCTGCTACTAAAAAGATGGAGAAAAGTTGTTTTGCCACAGGAGAAGACAATGGCTTCAAATTACAGTGTAGTGTATTTAGATTAAATCTGAGGAGAACTTCCTAAACAGCAGCAGGACAATGGAACAGAGGCCCTTGGGAACTTGTGGAAGCTGCTTCACTGCTGGTTTCCAAAAGGAGGCTGGAGCCATCTGTCTCAGATGGTTTAGACACAACAAATCCTGCATTTTGGCAGGGTGTTAGACTAGATGACCCTTATGGTCCCTTCTAACCCTATGATTCTATGGATACCTCTGCCATTAGGCGCTACAGCAAGATGTACATACCTGTGCTCCAGGCAGAGAAATGCAGTGTGACAGCTTTGGGGCCTTAGAGCTGCACCTGTCCTGCACAGGATAGGTGGTCCTGTTCATTTTTAAACAGGATCTGTGTGTCATTCTATGGAATTTCCATACAGGGCAGGAGGAATTTTAAGGCTCTAGCTCAGTACTGTGGAACAGAGTTTTCCCAGCATGTGCACAAAGCATATAACAGTGTATGCCTGCAAAAATACCAGAAGAACCTACCTCCTTCAGGTGTTGTGAACTCCTTAATTTCACTCCGAGGCCCATCTCCTCTCCCGTTGACTACAACCATCTCCAGTTTGTAGTTGCTGTAAGGAAACAGCCGGGACACTATGCCCCGTTGTCGGTCTCCAACAAAACCCACAGACTGCCTTTTTTTGGAGACCCACAGGTTCTTCAGCAAACTACTTTCTCTCCAGAAATAGGCCTTCAAGAAATATGTAGGGCAAGTGAAGCTTTTCCCATTCAGGTACAATTATTTTTCATTAATAAAGCATAACAGTTCTTTGCCTCTCAAAGTGCTTTAGAACAATTAATTAAGCCTCATAACTGCCCAGGAAGTAGGTCAGTAATATTATCTCCACTTTACAGATGCAGAAACTGAGGAATGGTCAGGCTAAGTGATTTGCCCAAGGTCACAGAGTGAGTCAGCAGCAGAGATCAGAATGGAACCCAACAGTTTTGGTTCCCAGTCCTCAGCTTTAGGCAGAGAGCATTACCCCTTCAGATGAATTAGTAAATTTTTCCTATAAAGAAAGGAAGAGGCTTAATAGGTCCAGGCACAATTAAAAGTCTGAACTTGAAAAGATGCTGATTCAAATCCCTACAAATATGGATTTGAGATAGAAAATAGATATACAATGGCGCACAAGAGTAATGAAAATGAAGGCAGAATTCAAAGAATTTTCTATGAATACTGAATTCTTGGATTTGAAAAGTATGAACATGTACAGAATATGCCACCAACCTAGATTGCGAAATTCTCAAAAGCTCTATCAGATTTTTGCTTAAGTCCAGACTTTTGCTTGTTATCAGGCACTCCAACTGGCACAGGTGAGATTAGCAGTGCATATGTTTGATAAAGAACAGTTGTTGCAATGAGTATACAGTATATTTAGCTCTATACTTTCTTTAGTTTTCAGTTAGTATGGTTTTGTTTTAAATCTTGACCGGGGCAAATCCAGACAGCATTTATTAAGACTGTGTATACGTTAGGGATGACACAAATCAGTGTATGGGTATCTGAGGGGTCTTCCTCCTCCTCCTCCTCCTCCTATGTAAACCATGCACATTGCATAATGATGAAAGGATGTAACTTAACAGTTCTAGAGCCAGAAGCTGTATTAATTAGGTAGACTATAAGCAGCAGCAATGCCTCAATCTTGCTTAGCAGAGGCCACCTTTAAGGGTGGGGGAAGGTAGTGCTGTTTATATGGCCCATGTAGTCCTTGAACCCTAGTATGGGGCTCAGTGCTGTGGGCACCAAACAGACTCTTTTCTGACTGTAAGAGCAAAGACTCCAATCAGTAGCACATATTAGGCTGAGCATGTTTGCACAGGCAGGACTAAGTCTCATTAGAAGGCCCATCCTACTCTCATTCAAGTCTTGAGTTGTGCCATTGAACTTCAATGGGAGCAGAATCTGGCTCTAAATCAGCCCTGCAAACAAGATCTCCGTAGATTTTTTTTTTTTTTTTTTTTTTTTTTTTCCCCCGGTCATTAAACAAGTCACCCTGGGTGTTTTTAGTCTTTATCACACAGGTGTTCTTCCAGAATGGCTAGGCACTAATGTGCCCACAGAATGATGGCACCCAAGGTTGTTAGGCCCAACTTACTATTTTATGTCATCCCCACTGCATACTGGCCACATTTCCAGGTCACCCTTTGTGAGCAAGGTTAGCTGTATTAATAGTCAGTATCCAAACAATTTGGTTTTTCTCACTCTGTATTCCTTAAGTTGTCCCTGGACGGTATCCGGGTATACTCGGCTCCATTGGAGACTGACTGCTGTGCTGTTTATAACTTTTAGCCTAATATCAGTGGGGGCAGCCTTGGGATCTAAGCATTCAGGAATAAAACAAAGTGTAGATTAAGCACAAATTGGGTTTTGTTTTTAATTCCAACAGTAGTCTACACCCCATTTTTTTTCTGAAGGTTACCTCCTGCGATTCCTGCTAGGCAGGTTTTTGGGGCATTTTCTTTTTCATTCTAAGTCATCCTAGGGTAAATATCAGACACACAAGCCCCTGCTGCCACCTTGTGGCATTCAAGAGCAGTTCTGCCTAGATGTTAGTATATTTGCAGGAAGACAGGATCTCACTCATGCAGTTATCCCAACAAAGTCACAATCTTGTCACGCTTCAAGGATTTCCACAGCTGATGCAACAAAAGAGCAGGAGCCAGTCAATTCTAGAGTTCTTGGATAAACTCCTTATTTACTCAAAGGAGGAATGTGGGTCCCACTGCCATGCAGTAAATATACTCAGATAATGAAATTCTGGAAGCAATATCCAGAACATATTATTTACCTCCTTAACACGTTTCATCTGAAGATCTCAAAGGATTATATATCCAAGGCACAGAGGTCAAAATCCACTTGAGACATGCCTTCCCCGCCCCCCCCCACATCAGTGGCAGAGTTGGGAATCCAGTCCAAGAATCTGTTCAGAGATTTCTGCTCTATCCCATTAGTCAGTACAGCCAACTTTCTAAAGAGAATGGTTTAAAAATGTTTCCCATGATGTGCTAGTATTTTTTGGTAAATACAGGAATTACTTCCTTGTTTAACAAGAACTTGCTAATTTAAGATTTGAGAAGGGCAATAGCTCATGTTCAACCATGGGCCAGATTCTCAGTATGCGTAAAGTGGATTTGCTTCACTGAAGCCAGTGGAGCTATTCAGATTTACACACCAGCTGAGGAGCTGATCCAGTGTGTCCACAATCCAACAAGACTATGCAGTTTGGAAACAGCAACATTGGGTCAGTGCATCCAGCTGTAGTGCAACATGTTGATCATTTAACAATTACCTGATAAACACTGATGCAGCCACACTTTAGCTGGCTTATCTTCCGAACATGTATTCATATGTTTTCAAACTGGCTAGCCCTCTCCCCTCCTAGTTTTAAAGGATCACAGCTCCTTTATACCTTGAATGCAGCTACTGCTGTAGCACAGTTTGGAAGCATGTCTGTCTAAATTGTGTGCTGTATTCAGAAACCAATAGAATGAGGTCCAAGTTGACTTGCATGATAGAGCAGTGCAAATGAGGATACCAGCTGAGAAGCTGGACTCCTCAACTGGAACTCCAGTGAAGTCTATAAAGCTTTGCTGACTTACACCAGCAGAGGATCTGGCACAGTGTCCTTAAGTGATTGTCCTCATCACCATCTAGACTAATCTGATACACCTGAGAATTTCTGACCAGGCAGGTTCTGAATCTATGGGATACATCGGTTGCTCCTGGCAGTGCCTCCCCAGGAGGGAAAGAAATGTGTTACAATCTGTCAACCATTCTTGGTATTGCTGTGCAATCGCTCCTGATCCCTTTATTAACATCAGCACTTCTCTCAGGCCTCTACAAGGGATTAGCTACTTTGAGGAGCAAGTGATCTGTCACACTTCTCTGCTCCACTTAATGGTTAGGATTGTGACAGTCTGCCACAAATGTAGCTGCTTCCTGCAGCCCTTGCTTTGTGTACTAAAATGCAGTGAGGCCATGTGGACTTCTGATCCAGAGGAGGAGGAACCCCATGGCTGGGTGGGTGGAGTCAGGCCTGGCTGACCTCTCCCACAGGAAGTTGAAAGGTAGGACAGGAAGTATAAAAGGTAGTCTCCAGCTCAGTTGGAGCTGAGCTTGGGAAGGAGACAGATGTATCTTGCTTGCTGCTAGGTCTCTGACTTCACTGTGACCCCTGAGAGGACAGAGGAGCTGCTGGCTATCTACCTCAGGGAGACAGAAGACACCCAGTGCCCTGAGGTACCAAAGGGCAAGTAGCCCGTAGACATTAGGCTGGTTTTGGGTTGGGTTTGCCTGAATCCAGGCCAGGGTGTTTTGGGCAGATCTCCACTAACCTAGTGGTGGACACTCCTCCACAGTTAGGGCCCTGGGCTGGCAGCCTCCCCACCATAGGCCAAGAGGTCTACTTTTGTCTGCTGTCTGCCAGAGCTAGGACAACAGGCTGCTTGGTGCTCTGCTCTTCCTTGCCTGAGGCCCTAGACTGTTGGGTGCTCTTCCCTGCCAAGTGGGGTGACCAGATGTCCTGATTGTAGGGTTTTTTATATAGGATCTTATTATCCCCCACCCCCTGTCCTGATTTTTCACATTTGCTGTCTGGTCACCCTACTGCCAAGAGGCTCAGGCACTAGCACCTGATTCACTAATTCCCCTGATATGAGGCAGTAATTTGACCTTACTAGAACCTAGAGGGGAAGGGACAACTGCCACCACACTACACAACAGCAGAACAACCCTTTGCTTTCATATCCAATCAATCTAGATTTACACGGTGATAAAGAATGGCCGGAGCCCGCACGAGATCTGGTTGTTCACTCGGTACAGACTAGCTTTCTAATGGGGAAATGCACTTGCTTTGTTTTCACTATAGCTTCTATAAGAACTTCTGATCTCTTCTGGAATACTCATTTGAAACTACTGCACCCACCCATTGGAGAATCGCAACGGACATCCCTAGCAAAGATTTTTCAAAAGTGATTAGTGATGTCTTATTGGATCTGAATCTCATCTCTTCTAGAAAGGATGGAGCACAACCTATCCTCTGAAAACCAGGTTCTTTTAAAGGTGTAAAGTGAGGTACCCCTGATCAGTCACTGTTGAAAATCTCTGCTGGAAATTATTGGAGGAAAAAAGCTTGTAATAAATTAGGGCTAGATGCAGGAGTCACTGGTCAAGTTTCCATGCCAGAGGTCAAACTACAAAAGATCATTATGGTCATCTAGCCTTAATCTAATAGGTTATATCAGGGGTCGGCAACCTTTCAGAAGTGCTGTGCCGAGTCTTCATTAATTCACTTTAAGCTAAGGTTTTGTGTGCCGGTAATACATTAACGTTTTTAGGTCTCTTTCTATCAGTCTATAATATATAACTAATCTATTGTTTTATATGTAAAGTAAGCAGCTTCATTTAAAATTAAATTAAAATGCAGAACCCCCTAGACCGGTGGCCAGGATCCGGGCAGTGTGAGTGTCACTGAAAATCAGCTTGTGTGCTGCCTTTGGCATGAGTGCCATAGGTTGCCTACTGCCGGGTTATATATTTAACATGCATGCGTTAACAGTTTACAAAAATCACTAGAACAGGAGAGCTTGTTGCAAACACTGGAAAAACTACTGTATCTTTTCTTGTGGCAGAAAACCAGGCAATATGACATTGTAAAACAATCAAAGGCGATACATAACTCACAGTAAAGCCATCCCTGAACTACAGATGCCACTCCAACAAAGCAAGAGCCAAGTTTCTTTTGCCAGAAAGAAACCGCTGGTTAAAAACTTTTGCAGTAGGAATTAAGTTGTGATGCTTTAGACAAGAGTCTATTTCAGAACCAAGGACAGAGCAGCCCTTAAAGACCAATAGGAATTTTTTCCCCTCTAGAAACATTTTTCACTAGTGCACTTTGCAGTAGGAGAGGAAATGGAAAGTATGTGAATCTCTAATACTTCCCTGAAAATCTCTAAGGTAAGTAGAGATTCCTAAGGCCTATCCCAGGGAGGGAGTGGTATGGTCCCTTGGGAGGTTTGAATTGGTTGAACATGCTTCCAAGCAACCATGCTGTGATTTATTTGCTTCTAGCAGTGGGTGAAGTGCCTGAGGATCTAACTTGCAGATCACAGGCATAGTTTGCACAGCTCTAATATTGACTGGCACTGCAGCATGTCATTCAAAGCCTGTGGAACAAAGTGGGCATGTAACATTATAAATGGTACTTAGCACAGGGTAGCTGGGTCAGAGGAAACTCTTCTGCACCACCATTTAGTTACACATACCAGGGGAATCAGCTCTTTCTAGTGTGCTCACCCTGGGAGTGATGCAACTAAACTCTGATGGCCTCTAACAGTTGCCAGGTATACAGAGCTAACTCTGCAATGGCTAAGCTGTACAAAAGTCTTCCAGCAGCATAGCCACAAAACCCAAAATTTAATTTGCTACTGTTAAAGCAGCCCCAGCTTTGTGCCTGAGAAGTCTTTGAAAAAACTAAGGCCACACTAGCCCACTAAGATGTTGCTCAGCTTATCCATGTATTAACCCCTGAGAACGTTCAGGCTAACTGGTTTGTCTTTCATCCTAGGTCAAAAGTAGATGTTGGCCACTCTGAATCACAAAAGAACAACAAGCTGAAGGTAAATATACTGTTATCAGGGTGGTTTGGGTGTGAAGTAAAAGCACTTCTCAGCTTAGCATCTTTAGAGGGAAACAACTGGAACAAACCTATCCAGTAGTTTAGCCCATTGCATTTTGTATTTATTAGGGGTATGTGCAGGATCTAGTTTCCCATCTTTTTATAATCATCCCAGTCATTTAGGGAGCTAAATAATGCGAGATCCTGTTTCCAAGAGCTGGAGAATTCTCTTCAAGGCCAAATCTCACTTTAGTTTAGCTCCAGCACGACAAACATTCAGGTGTATTTAGGTTGCCTGTGGAACCTAAATGCACAGCCCCAATATCTACTTTAAACTGAGGGAAATACCTTGAGGCATTGAAAGCTGGGAACTGTGCAGCATCACAGCACTGCTGTAATGTGTGTGTAACTTGCTGGTGTAGGGGGTAAGGCATCTAAGCTGTATTCTTTTTAAGTTCTTTATCTATCCCCTGCTCTTAGCCACAAGAGGGCAGACCCAGGGACAGTAGGACTGAGTTATTTACTTTCCCTTTCGCAGTGGTGGTAGTACCTGTATTTTGTGCTCTGAGCTCATCTAGTCAGTGGGAGGTGGTCCTTGCACTATTCCAGGTGAGCTCTTATGGGGGCTCCTTTTCAGAAGTGCAGAGCCCATAGCCCCAACAACAATCCCAGCAGGAGTTCAAGCCAAGACTCCCAGTCATGTGGTGCAGTAGAGATGGAACTAAAATACTTTCTCTTTAAAAAATAAACCCTAAAATAATTTGTTACAGTTCAGAGCCCCTATCTGTTGCAGGCAGTGAAACCAGTAGCCCAGAGGAAAGGAGTAGGAGATGAAACATACCACTATAGCTACTTATATGTTTAATTCTCTAAAGCCATGGCACAGCAATCTAATCCAGGATTTCCCTCTGACCAGCATGCAAGATTATCATGTAATTAAGCTAAGCTTCCCTCAGAGCAGAGGGAGGAGTTACTTGCAGCTCAGGTAGGCACCTATACTAGCTCTAATCTTGCTAGTGTGGCTAAATACAGATGTAGCTGCACAAGTCCTCTCAACCCTGGGTAAAGCCTACCAGAGCTGCACTCACACCTCTAAGTTCAACACACTACTTTGCCCAGCTGTACCTTTCATCCAAGGGCCAAACCTCCTTGCTCACATCGTTCTCAGAAGTGATAGTCCAGTTTGCCCAAATGGAGGTTAAGTAATTGGGCTTGGGGCTGCACAGATATTTTGGTGCCAGAGCTAGGAATGGAACCTGAAGAGTGGTCATCACCATCTCCTCCTCAAATCACCAGGAACTGGATTGCTGTGACACCAAGCATGGCTCTAAGCATGTCCCCCTGAGCTGCAGTGTAGTTTTTTTTCCATCTCCAGTAGGAGAGGGTAGCTTGACAACTTTCACTCCCTCCCCACCCAGTAATACTTAATAGCTCTGGGTAGGAAAATACTCACAATCTTCCCCTGAGTAGCCGATGATAACATCAGGCTCTGGAGCTCTCCCGAAGTCATTCTCTGCTTGCACTTTGATCTCATAGGGCACATAGATGGGTGTATTCCAGACAACATGCCTTGTGGTTCTCACTGTCTCATTGCGCCAGCTCTCCCGCGTATCCCTTTGCCTCCACTTCACTATGTACCTGAGGTTAGGCCCATAAGCTTGGGTTGCATTCAGTGGCTTAATGGACAAAAAGATAAATAAGGTATGTATATTTACACTGCATAATACAGGCATGAATAAAAAACTGCAATTTATCCCTTCCCTACACCAGACTTTGGCTTAATTCCTGGTGACAGCTGTGTAGGTCCAGGCAGGATGTACAGCTGCTTCAGGAATGAAAGTCTGTCCTCTCACGTTTCCTTCATGAAGCAGGCCACAGTAGTTTTTTATGTACCCTGGAAAATTTGAGTGACATTTTGCCTTCAAGTGTTACTCTTAATGAACATCATCAGAGAATAACTGGAAGCAGTGTTTAGGCAAGAGAGGGCAGTTCCTTGAGGATCAGGTGTAATCTAGCACCTTTTCTTTTGCTGCCACTCCTGTGAACAGATCTTGGAGACCAACCTCATCCCTAATGCTAACACTTTAGTCTTCCTGCAGAAACCTGCTCATACAGTGTACTCAAGCAGTCCTCATTCACTAGACTGATGAAGAAGTCAATGTCTATCACTTGTCTCTCCAAGGAGTGAGTCAACAATGGTGTTTAAAAAAAAATAAATTGTCACTGTTTCTGAAATGAGTAATAACATACTTGTACTTGTGTAACCTTCACCTTAGACTCATGTCTTAATGAGTAAGCTCTTTGGAATGTGGTGGTCATTTTAATAGCACCAAGAGAATCAAAATTGCATAAGAATTGATTTGCTCTGACAGCTGCCTAGAATGTAAGGGGGAGACCATGAGGAGTGATTTAAAGATGCTCACCTTAAAAGGGCTGAAGCACAGAATAATCCTAGCATTCATGTGACACTTCCTCAGTTTAACTGTTCTGAATGGTAATAGCCCTTGGTGGCTAAGGGGAAAGAATAAGCAGGATCATCTTGACTTAAAAGAAGCTGAAAGTTGTATCTGAGCCCATTGAAATAAAGTGTTGTCTATATCTAAATAGGCTCTGGCTTTACAGACCCTGGCACCCTCAGCTACAGCGTAGTAAAAAAATTCAACTCACAGTCCAAGTTATTTCCATGTTGTTTTTTTGAGTCCCTGCTCCTTGAACTCCTGTTGGGTTGATTTCTGGACCTGAAATCCACATAAAAACCTTGCCTTACAATCTTGAACAAGTAGGCATTTAAAAGCCATGCACAGAGCAAACTGTTTATTAATAGACAATTGAAAACAGAGTGGCCTAATTTTCCCAAATTAGCTTCCATTCAGGTTAATGGAAGATGGAAAGCTGCAGGTTTCTCAACACTTTTCAAAGTTAGGCCCTGTATTTTGGTGGTTTTCAAATATCTAGTCTTATACATTAAAAAGGTGCCTTCTTTGTTAAGTAAAGTAAATCTGAACAAGAGTCATCAGAAGCTGAGGGATGTAATTGAAAAGAGCAGGTCCCAGGCAGCCATATTTTGTTAACACTTCATTTTGCTTAATGCTTCAAAAACCCAGAGATTTAGGTTCATAAGTGCCTTGTACTAGAAATGATATTTCTACTCTCTGCAGCACTGAACACGCACACAGGGTCCTCAACACTGAGCTGCATTGCACACCCAGCCTGTTCTGGGATCTCTGCTAATACTTGGGAAAAGTGGAGGGAGTTGGCAGCTTATAATAATGGATCCTTGGGGATATATCTACACTGCTCCTGGGAGCATGCTTCCCTGGTCAGTGCATCCTGCAGGATCCACACTGCTTATTTTTAAGTGTGCCCTCTTGAGGGGAGCTAGCATGTACTTATCTATCTGGGCTGGGTAAGATACTGCCAGCTGTAGTGTAAATAGCCTTAGTGTCCAACTTTCAAAGAAGCGTCTAAGCTTCCTGCAGGAGGAGGGGATGAAGGATTTTCCTCCTCTCTGCAGTTGCATCATGGAAAGATTGATTTGTTTGAGGAATACCCCCCTTTAAGCAGCTTACAGTGGAAAAATTACCCACCTTAGCTCTTTCATCTTGAATTTTGCCACTGTGCACAGGGCTTAACCAAATACAGCCAGATTCATCCCAACCTGTTAGTACATGGACCAAGTTCTGCTCTCAGTCACAGTACTGTAAAGCCAGAGCAGTATCTGGCCCTGTGAGTTCAACACCCAGGGAAAATGGGCTTGTAATAGAAACTCTAGCCAACCCCTGCCTAGTGTCTGATTTCTGCCATGACAGATGAAAGCTATTCAGAGAGCAAAGTCCCAACAGTGAGTTAAATGGAACTTGACTCCAAGTACTTACTTGCCCCAATAGTATGGTATCGTTCAGAGGGAAGACTGGGCAGGCTGCTCCCCACTTCATTCACAGCTATCACTCGGAACTGGTAGTTGACATAGGGTGAGAGGCGCAGTACAGCTGAGTTCACGCTCCCTGGGTAACGGGAATGGTTATGCCACAATCCAGGTTGGAACTTGTCCTCTTCAAACTGAACCACATAATCTAGACAAGAGAGAGGTGGGAGGTCAGGTTAATGGCAGGGTTTCTCCCAACTCCCAGAGGAAGACAGACTTTTGTCAATGAAAACAATAGTTTGATGAGTACAGCCTGGTCTGGTGTTACAGAGGGGAGGGGTGAGCACCAACCTGTAATCGGACTGTTATTGTCATCACCAGGTATCCACGTCAAGCGCACGCTCCTTTCCGCCAGGTCTGTCAGCTCCAGGTCACGAGGCCGCTCAGGTCGTTCTATTGTCAAAGTAACAATCAAAGTTTAACTCCTTGGGCAATCCCACAGAAAGTCAATGAGAACTGAAGACCTAATGCCTTGGGTGCCTTTGAGAGTTCTGCCTAACTCTCACAGGCAGCAGTGAGAAAGTCATTGCCAGCTGATGGCTCTTTGGGTAGTGGCTGCATGTGACAGGAGGAGTTTCCATTCAGTTCTTAGCAGACAAGTGTGTTTCCTTAATCTGAACAAATGTAGCATCTTTGTGCACTTCATCAGGACCCTTTGTGGTAGTGCAGGGAGCCTTTCCAGGGTATATTGGGGAGGCTGGCAATGCCCAACCACTACATTCAAATGTAGAAAGAGGTGTGGGCACATAGAACAAAGGCATCAAACCAAAGGAAAAACATGCTGACTTATATACTGTATGGATGGTGGATTGACAAAAAGACAATGAAAATATACTGTTTGTTCTTGTAGAGCATGTCATAAGACACTACACTCTTGGGTCACCTTCCCTTTACAGAGAGCCATTAATTAAGAGAAGCCAGGCAAGCAACTAAGTGTTTTCATCCCCGTTTTACTGATAGGGAAACCAAGGCAGTGACTTGGCCAACATCCCAGAAGATCAGTGGCAGAACCAGGTTTCCTAACTCCCCTTTCAGGGTCTTACCCACTCTGCCACTGCCACCTTTCCTGTAGTGAGTGGTGATGTTCTTGTCTGGGGGTCAAGGTGCAGTATGGTATAGCACAACCATTACAAACATACCACGGCAGCTTTCTGCTCATGATGAGTTGTGACAACTCTTAGAAATAACTTACCATAGCAGGCTTTGGAGCATCAGTCTCTGGCTTTTCAGCCTCTCCAGCCCTACATTTCCCATTGGAGTTATTGCAAAGGCCAACAAAACAAAAAGCATATCCAAATAAAAGGGTTTCAATAAACCAAACTGATTAGTGTTGATTACCTTTGGGTAAGGCTGTCATACGATTAGTTGGAGCAGACACGACAGCTGCAAGGTAAGACAGTGGCTGTTAATGGAGTTAGTTTAGTGATTAAACTTGGCTCATCAAAGGGGCATGTAGTAAAAAGTTACAGAGGCCAGTTCCACCAGGATTTCCCTTCCAGTGTGGGACATAGTGAGCATCAGTATTTATAGCCTGCTCCCCTCGAGACCCCAAGGGGCTCCCATAACCTCTAATCCATTTTGTGCTGGCTGCACATGGGA
Organism: Chelonoidis abingdonii; assembly: GCF_003597395.2. Taxonomy (NCBI): domain Eukaryota; kingdom Metazoa; phylum Chordata; order Testudines; family Testudinidae; genus Chelonoidis; species Chelonoidis abingdonii. The sequence continues at coordinate 15,747,294 of NC_133772.1, forward strand.
GAAACAAATGAGTTAATTAGCATAAACACAATTATATGTAAAAAATGGAAAAATCAAATTTAGCTGAGCGATTAGGGATGCAGGATTCTTATGGCATGCGGAGTGTAGTAGGGCATTGTGAAGCCTGAGCCAGCAATAAATTCAACATTGATTTAAACAGGCACAAGCTCTTCAAGAGGTGTCTGGTAGTTGAGCCTCCACATGGAGTTTAAAGTTTGAGAGTAGGTCTAACTGCCACAAACCCAGTTCCAGTCTATAAAACCCATTTCCCCTGTAGTTTAAATCTATTCCTCCCCCTGCCAAAAAGGGAGAGATTCATTACCACTTCCACCTGGACCAAAGCCTCTAGGACATGTTTCCTCTCTCTCCCACTATAGCAGAGCATCCAAATAAGGGGCCTGATTTTCAAAGGTCATGAGCAGCCTGAATTTCTGTTGACTTCAGATGTCTGAATAGCAGATCTCTTATTTGGGTGCCCAACCTTAGGCACCCATGTTTGAACATTTTTGGCTCCATATACCAATTTCTTTCTTTCCCCCTCACTCCTTTCAACTCAGTCTTTCTGTATTTGATTTTAACTTGACTTATTCTCGTTATGTATTCTGTATTTTCCTCGCTACTCTTTTATTTTCAGTAGCTGCTGAATTGGAAGGTTCAATTGCAACATTAGAGCAAGTTTGAAATGAGGCTGCATGTATTCACTGAGCCCCATGGAGACACTGGTGGAGAAACTAACCATTTTTATTATGCTACTTTGCTTAAGAAGCTCATAGCAAACCTACATAAAACCACCAACAGCTAGACCTACAAACGTATTAGATTACATTAAACGTTAAATATTTTTTAAATTTTGCTGTGTCTGATTATGCATTACCTAAGTTTGGCTGTGAGAACTTCACACTAAAAATCAGTCTGTACTAAGAAACCAGTGCCTTTAGTTCTACTACTTTGTTTTCGATGAGGGTCCAATCTCTGGGTTAGTAATAAATTCAGGTGGAAGAATGGTTACCTAGCACGGTGAGGAATGCTTTGGCAGAGTCTTTATCCAGTTCAGTACTGGCTACACACATATAATCTCCTTGATCTTTTTCAGCTACGCCATAGATTATCAAACCCTCATCTTCCTTCTTCATCCTGGAAAGGATACAATTTGATAACAAAAACATATAGCGTTAGGTGTTGAAGGATTTCATCCTAACCTATGTGACTATCCCATTGGATTCCATAGGACTATTTGCACGGGTAAGTCTAGCTGGGTTTGACTCACGTTTTAAATTTTTCAGGGCAGGGATGTACTTTTCATTGTTTGTTTTGTTGTATCTATCGAGGTATTCATACTGAACTTATTCTCACGGCATTAGCATCTCGACAGTGGTGTGTAGCTACACATACTAAGCAGATGAAATAATCATAGCAGGCCAGGAGATGAAATCAGATTCTTCTCTGGGAACAAATTTGTGACCAGGGAACAGTCTGAGTCCCATGATCAAAAGCTCATTTCCTTTTCTCCAGATGGGAGACAGAGATTGGGGAAGGGGAACTGCAATTGTATTGGCACAGTAGGTCAAAGCAGACAAGTATTAATTCTGAAATAATCTGTACTTATTAAACGAAGATGCTTTACTGAGATTCTTTTAAAAAAACAAAAACAACCCCCACTGATTTCCATCTTTTTTATATTGAAACCTGAGATCAAAAAGTCTTGTGTAACTAGCTGGTCACTTTCCATTTGAAGGAAATAACACCACAAAAGTGTAGTACCACTCAGTGTTGAATCACAGGGACACTGGTTATTCTATGCATACTCTCCCCCTCCTGGTTGAATGGGGGAAATGCCCTCTGGGCTGTGAAACCAGACAAATTGTTTATATGCGCTGGCTCTTGAAATGAGCATCTTATAAAGACAGAGTGAAGAGTAGTGCTGTCTTGGGAGACAGAAGGCACATGTAACTACAGACATACGGTCATATGGCAGTGCACAGACCTGTTTCCAATGTATAGAGGCGTATCATCTTTCAGCCAGGTGACTGTGAGTTTCAACGTAGAGTCATGTTTTATACGGCAGTCTAATCGAACCATGGAGCCCCTCTTTACAATCAGATCTTCTGGCCCTCTCACGATCCTAGTTGGGTCTACAAAGAATCACAAGATGTCACTTGTAGGCATATAACAGTAGGGTCTATAGCTCAGTACCCAAACCAAAGATTGGAAAACATAGTGTGACTTGTAAAAAAGTCAGGCATATGTGGACGTGTGTCAAATGCCACAAGCCATCCAGTTGGCCACACTCAGTTGTCTCCGATACATATAAGTACCTGCTTATAAGCTGGGTAATTTAGTATCACTCCACCTATCTTACACTCAGCAACTCATCCTATCTTTAATACACATGGACATTATCTAAAACAGTATATTTGAGTCAAAGTGCATTTCAATAGGAAAGCGAAGTTCCAACAGAAACTGTTCGCTTTACTCAAACATTTTATGCCTGCTTGAATTGTGACCTTGCCACTACTGCTGTGCACCTTTTATGTGTTTCAATGTGCCTGGTATTTATCTCATGCTCTAGACGGTTCATGTTTATAAAAACAAAATAAGTCCTCAGACCATCATTCAGATCTTCAAGTATCCAACCACATAATTCTATGATATTAAATGACAAAAACAAAGCTAAACTACACCATACTCCAGCTCCTAAGATCTGCTGCTTTGCCAGTAGACTATGGAAGTGTGTAACAAAAAAACTGGTAAAGGAAAAATAAATCCTTTATGCTGTGATTTTCAATAGAGCCCGAGGGAGTTAGGCACCAGCCACCACTGAATTCTCTTAGGCTTCTTTGAAAATCAGTCTTGCATTTAATGGAAACTAAATGTGTTAGGCTCCCAGTTATACTTGTATGACTTCACTGGACTCAATGGGGATTATGTGGCTGTAAGGTAGAGCAGAGGTTGGTCTATGTAGTTTTACAGAAAAGTCATGTGCGTTTCTTGGTAAAAATATATGTGAAGAAAAGATTGAGTGAGTTATTTTTAAGCCAGTGTTTAGAGCGCTTGAATGAAAAGGCCAAGATTACTTTCTCTCTCTGTTATAGTGCGTGTATATATGTAATATCTACATAGTAGCACTGCAGGGAGCAAGAAGTGTTTTACCGTCTCCATTCCCCCTCCCTTTGTCTTAAACATGCATTTTCCCCAAACTGACCACAAAACTAAATACAGCCCAAATTGTCCAGTTGCCCAGTATAGTGCCCTGATGCGTAACAGCTGTATTATCAGAGACTGCTGTTTCCAGCACAACCTGATCTGGAAAGTTTTGTGTGCACAGGCCTCCTTTAAAAGCAGGATATGCAAATGCCAGTAACTATTCAGGTACAAATATTTTTATGTCTTAATGCAACAGGTTATAATCTTGAACCCCGTGGGAGACTATCCTTTAGCCAAACAGTTTGATTTCAAACAGTATCTGACTGCTGACTGTGATGTTGCATTCCATATTCTTTATGAAATATGCTTATGATATAAATATGATAGAACTGAGATGTATTTTATGCAAGATGGGTCTTGTAAGATATCATTGGAAAGGTTATTACTTACTGATTCTGATTATCTAATTTGTATGTCTGCATCATTTCTGTATCTGAAGGTAGGAATATTGACTATGTATCTGTATTTCAACCAGGCTACTTGGGGTGATGCCCACTGCTAACACTTCAGGTACAATGATGGAAAAGCCAGACAGGGCTGATGGCCCATCAGCGAGGACAATCAACTGAAAAGGCTTGGCTTTCCTGGAGGATGCTCTGTGCTGCCAGTGACTCATGGACACTGTGATACTACAGAGTCAGGTGACCTGGTCACCTGATACTAAACTTCATCTTGGACAGCTGAATTTTTCCACTGGGAGGTGGGTGAATCAAACAAAGGATTCCCACCTTATGGAAATCCTATATAACGTGTGGAAGGAAAACAATCAATGTCTTCAGTTCTTTTCTGCTCCGCCTCCCCACACAAAGAGATACCTGGAAACAAAAGGACTGGGGTGGGAGGAGGTCGGGGAAGAAGAACTGCTTGACCCAGGCTGGAAAGGTATCTGGTCTGTGAAGGAATCTACCTAAGACAGTATCTAGGGTGACGAATTACATTTTGTAACCTGTTTCTTAAGTATACTGAGCTTAGCTTGCGGATTTTGTTTTATCTGGTCAGTAATCTGCTTTGTTAGGACATCTCTTTTATTCACTTGAAATTAATCTTTTTGTAGTTAATAAACTTCTTTCTTGTTTATAATATAACCCAGTTTATATAATTTCTCAAAGGGAGGTGGGGGCAAGAAGTTGTGCATATCCTCCTTCACACTGAGGGAGGCGGTGAATTTCATAAAACCTTTTGGTTTGTACCTCTTAAAGGGAGTGGGCACCAGAGTGCTGGGGCAAGCCCTTAGGCTGAATCTTTCCAGAGCGGATCTGTCTCTGTCTGTGAAGCTGGGTGTGGCCTGCCTGTGTGCATGGCTGGAAGAGGCTTGTGATTTGAGCCCACCAAGGGCAGGTACAGGGGACCCAGACTGGCAGAATAGGCTGACTCAGTGGCATCCCAGCAGATCAGGTAACACTCCGAAGGGCCCAAACCCATTACACCGACCACTGAGTCAGGGCACTGAGATCTACACTCCATTGGCTGCCACTTTTATGCACCCAAGCCACTCACTGGCCACATGTTTTCAAAAGGGGCCTGTACTTAGCTGATAAATTTGTGCTGATGCACCGCGACTTGTGCGGCACAGCACTGGATTTAGCCAGCTAACTACCTGACTTGTGGGTGTAAACTATTGCACATGTAAAATTATGAGTGCTTGTGAGGAGAAGGCCTTGTATGTGCAACGCTTTGACAGCACTGTGTCTTACCTTTGATCTCCAAACGAACCTGGTTCTCTGCTTTACCCAGAATGTTGGTGGCGACGCAGGTGTAGATTCCCTGGTCCTCCTTCCGAGCCATGTTTATTTCCAAGCTCCCATTTTCATGCCTCTGGTAGTTCTCTCCATCCAGGGCGCTTCCCTGACCATTCTTAAACCTCACAACAATACAAGAAACTATTGTAAGAGGAAGCAGCAGCAGCAGCAGGAAGTGGCTCATCTCAAAGTCCATTGCAATCAGCAGTTCTGGGTGCTGGAATCCTTACCAGCGCAAAGTGGGGATTGGGGAGCCAAAGAATGGGCAGTCAAGGCGGGTCCTGTTGTACTGAATCACTTTGATCAGCTGGTTCCGTGGGGCAAGAATCCGGGGAGGCACATCTTAAACAACAAAGAACATTGTGTTTTTTAAAAATCCATCTCATAGAACTGGAAGAGACCCTGAAGCGTCATTGAGTCCAGCCCCCTGCCTTCACTAGCAGGACTAAGTACTGATTTTTGCCCCAGATCCCTAGGTGGCCCCTGGCAAGGACTGAACTCACAACCATGGGTTTAGCAGGCCAATGCTCAAACCACTGAGCTATTCCTCCTGCCTTGTGTGCTGGAATCATACCATCTCCCCACCTCTCCTCTCTAGTCATGGGACTCCCTCTTTTTCTTGCACCTTAAGTTCAAGTTTCTTCTTCAAGGCTTTGCAAAGCTCCTGTATTTCCTCCTATCCCCTCCCACTGCTCTCTCTGTTACTACCTTCTATTTCTGGCCTTCTATCAACACCAGCTCTGATGCTTGGCCTTCCTGCCAACACCAGCATCCTTAATCTTAAGCCACTACAGTTGCTATCTATCATGACTTAAATTAGCTAGAGATTTGGGGAATGTTGTTCTATGGGAGATGGTGATTTCACCCATGAATTCAGAGTTTACTGTTTTCTTATGAACACCTCTAGGCTGGGCAGTTAAGGAACTTCTGTGTTCACTGAACCTTCCCAATCCACTTCCATAACACAGATATCAGCAGACCATCTGTAGCATTAGATAGTTACCCAGAATGCTGACAAAGGCATTAGCCAGAAGGTAGCCATGTTCGTTGGAAGCGTTACATTGGTACACGGCACTGCTGCCAATCTGGGTATCCCGAAATACAATGGTGTCTCCGGCCACTTCCCGACTTGGGTTGGGAGGAGCAGCTTCAGAACAAACAGAAGGAGGAAGAGAGCTTTTTGGTTTGCTATTAAACTTTTCTTGGGTGAAAGGCTCCAAATCCCATTAACCACCCCCCTACCCCCACCCCTGAGACACCCAAAACCCTCACCCTGCTTACAGTGGGTGGTCCTACTGAACATATCCACGAGAGCAAGCTGAGGATGGAGTAAAGCTTTTCAAAGTGCCAGCATGGGAGTCTGAAGTCCTCTGCTTATCTACAGATCAAGAGCAGTACGGGCTATGTGAGGTGTCTGGCCTGGCATGCTGCCAGTAGTGCTCGTGTTCAGACACTGGCCCCTATGGCACAGACTCTCTAACCCCAGCACAAAGCAGGGTGGTAATGCCTGGAAAATGTTGAGTTCATCACTGAGGAGGATTTATAGAGTCAGTTTCAGTCTCAACCTGCTCCTCTCTGCCATCCACTCTGTAGTGAGTGACTAATGATGGTGGGGGAATGAAAATTATTATTTATGGTAATCATATGGGCCATGGATTAGGTCTTATGTGGCCTAAACCTTATTTACCTGACAGATGAGAAGGTTACTCACCTTGTGTGTAACTGAGGTTTTTCGAGATGCTTGTCCCTTGGGGTGCTCCACTATCCTCCCTCCTCCCCTCTACTTCAGAGTTTCACACTGATTCTCTGGGGTAGAGAAGGAAGTAGGGGATGGTTGGCTGCACATCGCTATTTAACCACTCGGAGCGGCATGAGATGGCTACGGCGCACATGCAGCTCAACTGGGCACTGCTCCTACAAATTTCCGATTTCGAGCGCAGGACCCCAAGATATCTAAAGTGGAGCACCCACAGGGACACTCCTCGAAGAATTAACAGTTAGCAGACACCTCTCTCTACTTTATCTGAAGTGACGAAAAGAGTTTAGCAGGATTGGTTCCCGGGCCATTTTCGGTTTCTTTTCAGAAGAGTCTTGCTGAAATGTGATTGCTCCAAAATTCATAACCATGCATTTAAAGCCAATGAGCATTACAGAAGGGTTCTGATGTAGAAGCAAAGGTTACATTACGCTAGGTATTGACAAGATTCTTCAATGATTCCATGACAAATTATTTTTAGTGAGGGAAATTTAAAAAAAAAATCCATTGTTTTAGGAACGAATCCTAAAATAGCAAGAGCTAGACATTACATAACATACATAGATATCCAGTCATTTAGTTGCCTGAACTCTGTCACACCTATACACACATTTAATTTTAAATGTAAGAATTCTCTGTTCAACACAAATATTAGATTTTTCCATGTTAATCTTGGTTTGTCCAGTCCAATGTAAATTTCATTCGAATCCTCATTTTAGTATTTCATCTCCTTATGAATGGAGGGGAGTGTATCTCGATGGAACTGAAGGGTAATGAGAGAGCTACCAGCTTGATGGACACCTGCCTGCACTCTTCTTGGCTCTCACCATTGCTACTGGTCATTTTTAAATACACCAAATACTTTTACTTTTTGTTTTAAAGTGATCTTTGGTGTCCCAGTTGTAACACTGTCATAACTAGACCTTCCGCTCATGGAAAGGACGATGGAAGACACTATGAGGAAGGCATGTGTGCTTGGGACATCTCAAATAACTACAAACTTGAAAACATCCTTAGCATGACTCATGCTTATTATTTTTCCACTCTGAAAAGAGAAGCAATTTATATGAAATTCCTCATGTTTTGGTGCGTGCTTCTATAATGAATATAATTCAGTTCCTGCTAGGGAGCCCCAAAGCCATCCACTTGCTTACCTTCTATGGGCTCTCCGTTCACCAGCCACTGGATTGTAGGCTTCGGGTTCCCGTTGGCTCGACACACGAGTCTACCATCCTCACCGGGGGCCAAAATAAGGTTTTGTGGTTCATCCAACCAGTAAGGGGCCGCTTTAATGACAGGAATATGTATACAGACAAGTTATACAAGCATTGCGGTTACCTCTGCTGAATTCCTCTCCATTGATTAGTTGCTGAAGCTGACCCCATTGAAAAAGTTCCCCACCAGATGGCACATGTGGGGAATGGGCCCTTCACCAATGCAGAAATGATGTCGCTGTAAGTCAAGTCCTGTATTTTAGCCACTAGAAAACAGATAGGCATTGGCTATGCTGAGTATTAAAGAGTAAAATCTCTACAGTCAATCTTTGCCTAACATTCCTAGCCAATCCCAACCCTGGGGTGGCAGCCTCCCCACCACAGGCCTAGAGGCCTACATTTGTCTGCTGTCTGCCAGAACAAGGATCTCAGACTGCCCTGAGCCCCTAGACTGCTGGGGGGCTCCACCCTGCCTAACGGCCTGAGCCTATAAACTCTTGGTTGCTCTGCCTGCCTGCGGTCAGAATGCTGGATTACCTGCCACTTGGCCCTGCCTAGTGCCAGGGCCTCAGAGACTGCCAATCTCCCAACAATCTTGGCCTAGGGAGAAACCCAAGTGAAAGGGGGCATGGCCTCCCCCTGAGATTGATGGGGAGGGACAGCCACACACTCCTAGATGAGCTAAGAAAGCAACGATAATTTTTTTTTTCTACTACATGATGTAGATTAATGTAGCTCTATTTAAAAAAAAAAAGCCACTGAGCTATGCTGATTTACACCAATTGAGGATCTGGATCAGGAGATCAGTCTGGTCGAGATGCAAATGTGTGAGAGTATAGGCAAACATCCAGCTTAGTTCTGAAAAGCACAGATCATCCTATTAGCATAGGGGTGGGCAAACAAGAGTGCCAACTCTCACCCTCCCCATGGCTCTGGAATTCTAATGGCTCAAGTACTTCAAATGGTAGGATAAAACAATGTACCCTTCACTCTCACTGAGATAGTGTGGCGGATGCTGCCCATTTTGTTGGATGCCAAGCAGAAGTATTCCCCAGAGTCTTCCTCAGAGACATTGGTGATGCGAAGGGCCTTGTTAAAATTTTCCAGCTTGGTTTTGTCTGTTGGGAGCTCTCCTCCTTTCTTGTACCACATGATGTCTGGTGCTGGTCTAAGGAGGGGAGGACAGATTAGGGGTCATATCTGAGAGGAAGGCTCATCCACTGTACAGGAAACAGATTACTCCAAAGTCAGAACCACTTAAACCAGTCCCCTTAGATTTCATTCTCCCAATGGTTTCCACAGATGACTCACTCTCCTTCCCTCCTGACTTACACCAGGATCTTGATCAAGGATCCTGACCTTCACTAACACCACTGGGAGTGAATTTCAGATTCATGGATGCTATTCAATCTCTTCTGCATAGTTTTAGCTGGTGCTCTGTAGCCACAGCTGGCCAGCTGGGCGCTCACAAGGACTGCGTTGGGGACTGTTTCCCTGTATTTGGTAGGACACTGTATTATGTGCCACTACATCCCCAACGTGGACAAACAAAAGGAAACGGATCCAACCGAGAGAAAATAGTAACACAGCATCAACAGCTTCCGCTTTTGTGATGCATCTTTCCACCCCTTGCCAACAGTACATTTGCAGTTACCTGTCCTTCCACTGGGAAGAATGGCACTGTGGACTGGATCCTACTTTCACTGATGTTAATAGCAAAATTCCCAGTGATTTCAAAGGTGGAGCATCAGGGACTGTACAATTTACTTACTAGTCAGAGCAGAGCAGATAAGGAGATGCCAGAAACCATCCCTCCCCTCCCCCCCCCGCAAGTGGTACGTACACTCCTGAAGCAATGCACTCGAGTAAGAGGTCCACCCCTCTCAGCACTATTTGGTTGCTTGAGGTCCCGTAGGGATACATGAAGCTAGGGGTCGTTTCCATAACCCCTCGGGCTGAAATCAGCAGAAAAGAAAGAACAGACCACTTTTAAAATCTCTTCCTCCATGTTGTTTCTACCAGCAACACACACAGCTTCCTGAGTTGAGAGAAGCGATATAGCAACAGGGGAAGAATGTAGCATCATGAACGCACACGGTACTTCACTAAGAGAGGAAGGCATGTTCCCTGCCTAGAAGAGCCAACCTAAGACCGGAAAGACACGACAAGGTGGACAGCTCTTCGGAGAGGTGAGGAGGTTTTAAAGGAGGGATCTGAAAAAGAGAAGATGTTTGATAGGCAGGAAACGGGAGAAGGTGCAAAACAGAGTGGGAGGAAGACGGAGAAGGGCAGTAAGGAGAAAGGAATTGCTGGGGGGAGAAGAGAGAGGAGAGCAGGCAATTGTGGGAGGAGTGTATAATACAAGGCCCTGAAGATGAGCACAAGGAGCTTGAATTGGATGCAGTGCCAAACGCTAATTCTACGGCATGACAGTGCCCTTTGCACCGGCCTATACATTAGCTTGCCCCAGCCATGTAATTACTTTAGAGGGGTGGGTAAACAACCTTCAGTTATCATGGCAAAGGGCAAATAGGCATACTGCATGTCTAGTTAATTGGTTTTCATGACCATCTTGCAGGACTGCAGTAGGTCATCAGACCATTGTCCCAATAAAACTGGTTCTACTCGGACTCATGTGGATGCACCAATGTCCCACATCAAGCTGAACAACCCCTTTTTGGGCTTCCACAATAGAACCATAAAACTTCCCTTCTGAAGGATCAGTGTTATGGAACCAGTTACCGCACAAGGGTTCGCCAACACTGAGCTCAGAAGGATTTATGTTCAATTAATAAAGTGCTCCATCTCAAAGCATCTAGAGGAAAATCCAGTGATGAATTTTAAGCAATGTTAGTTATTAAACACAATCCATGCCAAACTAAATTAAGGCCAGATTTGGCATTCAGGCCTTGATCCGACAAAGCACTTAAGAAAATGTGTAACTTTAGCACCATTGCATACTCACATGTTTAAGTGCACTGCTGGATGAGCACCTCAGTGATCCCAGTGCAAGACCCTACTGTGGTCTATTGACCATATAAGTGTAAATTAGGGCAGAATTTGGCCCTTAATTTCTTTCTTTGATATATTTAACAAAGGAAAAAGTTGTTAAAGGAAATTCCCTGGTCAGAGTATACAATATCTCATCTGTAGTTGGGCATCTGACATGGTTCCATATACCATTTCAATAAGGAAACCAGAGACATGAGACTTACACGGAATCACTATATGAAAAGGTACAAAACTGGCTAAAACAAAAGTGCAGCTCAGAAACAAGATTCACAATTTAGGGTTAGTTTAGGAAGAGATATTAAGTTGTATTCTTCTAGTGTGTGTGTGCTGGGTTTGATACTTTAGTATAAGCCAACTCCTATCATCCTTATCCAGTCAAGACCCCTGTTGGCTGCTCATTGGGAATTTTGCCTGCATAAGGACTGTAGGATTTGACCCAGTCCTCAATAGGTTTTTGATGCAGTAGATGAGTACAGTACTCAATTTTGTAGATTAATTGGAGCTGAAGGGGTGGAGCTCACAAACAATTTGGTGGATGGAATTAAAAGAGCAGAACCTTGGAAGGAAACTTTGGCTGAAATCAAAAGAGATTTTGAAATAACGAAAGACAAAGTGCTTCATGTAGGACATAGTAATCCAACACACAAATGGAGGCATTTAATGTACTGGCCAGGCAGTAGTACCAGAAAAGAGATGTGGGTATTAGCCTGAAAATAAGTTGGAGTGACAGTGTTGTATAGGCCTGTAATAAGGGTGAGGTGATTATTCTGCTCTATTTGGTAACTTTTAGGCCTAAAATAGGTATTGTGCTTTAAAAAACAAAATGAAACTGGAGAGCTCAGAGGACAGTGACAAAAATTACAAACAATCAGAAAAAGCAACCTAAGAGGAACGTTTAAGAGAACTAGGGAGAGGTTAGAAAGAAGGCAACTGAGAAGAGACATGACCACTGTCTACAGATACTTAAAAGTCTCTCTGTTAAGACAACTGTAGTTTTTAACTTACAACCACAAGGACATACAATGCAATGGGCTTAGAACAGCAGTAGTGAAAATGGAGTTATACTTTAGGAAATGGAACAAAATGGCCAACGGTAGGTGATGGATTGTCAACAATGGGAGACATTCAAGGCTAGAGGAGATATTGATTTAGAATGGGAAAATCGGCCCATCTGTGCTATGATGGATGAGTAGGGGTGGAAGTAGCTGGTCCCCTCTGACCCAAAAGACTTTTTAGCTCAATAACTAGCACCCATCAGAAATACAGCTCAAGTCGGTTATGCCCAGTGTGTGCCCATGACAGCAAGATGGGGCAATTCTGTGGTACCCGTAGGATCACACATATCTGAGGAGCATTCTAGCTAACAGGCTAGTAACCTTTTGTTTGTTTGTTTCTTAAGGGGAGGGGCTAGAATGAGAAGGGAAAACAATTTGTGGAGTTCACTCCATTAAGACATCAGGAAAGGTTTGTGATCAGACCCCTCAAAAGAAAAGCTACCTGCAGTCCGAACCACAGCTTCACAATTGGCTCTGAGTCTACCACACCACAGCTGCACACACACATCACATGACTTTTAAAATACAAAATGATTAATGGTCAACAAGTGCTGGTGAGAATGTTAGTCAATTATTCGGTTAATGGATTACCACCATGTACAAGTCTTGACCTTACCTTGACGATACAGTATATTTACCAGTGCAGTAGACAGATATTTAACTTCTTTCCTATCACTTGATAAGCTCCCTTTCCTAGGGAAGGCAGCCCTACAATACCAACCCAACACTAGTGTATGAAGGCTAGGTTGCAAACATAGTGGCTGGTGTTATGAAGGCAATACTTGTCTACAGCTACCACATCATGGTAACACCATTTCTGCAGGTATTTTCTATTTTATGCACAGCGATGCAGGAAATACATTCTCTTCAACTCTACTCTGTAGGCAAATGTCATTTTAATGGCAACCACTGTATGGTACATGTCTGAACAGGCTGCACATCTCACTTCACCAACAATTTTCTTTCTTCAGGAGCCAGGAAAGGGACCAGTCAGGGAAAAGAAGCAGTACAAGCAATTTTACCAGCCACATATTAATGATGACAATTAAAAATAAAGGAAGGGAAATTAGTATCCTGTCCCATTCTTTTAAAGCATCTTACAAACATACTAGATACCTCATAAAAAGGTTCTATCTTAGTACATGCTACTGATAAACATTTGCCATTTAACATTAGGGAGCAGCAGAAATCATTCCAGGCAGACATAAAATTCCAATTCCAGCTTTGTGACAGTGACAGACAGAAAATGTCAGGCTGCTAGAAAAAAGTCTCAGTCCATTTCTTTGGTTGGAACACAGAAATAAATAAATAAATTGGAAGCAAACCTACTGATGCAAATGGAACTCCTTGCATGAGTAAGGGATGCAGGTTTGTGCAACCAAAATGGGAATCTAAGTACCACAGCTAAATACAACGGCACAAAGTTTTGATCTGAGTCCACATGCAGTAACCAAGTGCCCTATAAAATTGCTCAGTGCTGCCTTAAAAATCTACTGTTTGGTGGGAAGGCAGGCAGCAGGAAAGGGTTTATACAATAGGCTGAAGCAGATGGGTCTCTTTTGACTTTAAGAATCAACAGAAGATGGGAGAAGAAGGGAAAAAAAGCCAATACATATACATGACTGGTGTCAACTCAGTTACTCCAATACAATGAAACCTGCACTAAGGATCCACAAGTGCAACAGGTACTCTTCCATTCCCTTCTCCAAATTTTAAATGGCCATTTGAAGTATCCCTAAAGTTTCTGCAGTCACGTTCAGCCAAGTGTCCGGCTTTTACTTACGGCAATTTGCACTGCAGAAAGAAGTTTCAGCTATAAAACTTTTCTCTGAAGGTTTACATGGTACATGAAACTGGTGTGGGCAAATAATCCAAGCTGAATTACTAATTAGACACATTTTTCTGTTCACTAATTTAGCACAATTTTCTCAAATTGATTAGTTATTAAAATAATGTTCAGAATAATTTCTAAGAACAATTCTTGGCCAGAGTTCACTTGTCTATGGTTGGTTGGGAGGGCCTGGCATGGAAAGTTTGAGCTGTTGGATTGGACACACAAGGTCACCTAGTATGTTTCTTTTTCATCTGGTTGAATGAGCCAAACTCTACACTTCAAGGTGGAGATGTGGTGTCCAGTTTGGGTGCTAGTTCACTAGGAAGAGCAATGGCTTGGACAGGACAATGGGCTGGCTGCCCCCAGTACCTACAGTCCTGGGCAGGAATTCTGTACTCAGAGCAGCTAGCCTGTCCTGCTGCTGTGGCTAGGTCACTCAGAGCTAAAGTGCAGCCATCTACCTGGGCTGGAAATTACAATCCCCAGCTCAAGGTGCAGAGGGACCCTCATATTCAGTTGTCCTAGGAGGAATTCAAAATTCTGTTCTTGTTATGCAGTGTTTGTTACCTTCCTGGCAGAAAAAGCTCTGTCCCTAGATTATTAGAGGAGAGTGAACACAAAAATGGTGCAAACAGTGTAAAGGGATTCACTTAGAAATTAAAACTTCTATTTATTTAAACAGTATTTGCCCAGTTTCATTAGCCAATGAGTATTAATCAGAAACATTTTCAAGGCTAATTCTCTATAGGATTCTCTCCCCATTTTCCCACGGATTTACACCTACTCACAGGCACAGAGGAGAAATCTCCTTCTACTTCCATCACATGGAGACTTGATCAGTTGATGTAACAACCACTGCTCCTATCAGAGCTAATTTCACTCTTGACCATTCAACCCCATCTGTATCGGGCATAACTAATCTTCTCCTGACTTCAGTTAAACACAGCACATCTTCTGACACTGCTACTTGCTTAACAGGGTTGTTACACTGCCAGCAGTGTTCTAGGTTTCTAACATGCCAAATCCCCCTCGATAGTCCTTGAGACAGTTTTCACTAAAAAAAATAAAATAAATAAAAATTTTAAAAAAATCCACATTTCAAGGAGTTCCCTCCCTAGTCCATATAGCACCCCTATTACTCAGGGCATTCTCAGCAAGTCTCATACAGGGTGACACAAAAGAGAAAAAAAAATCCTCTTTTGGCCATTTCATTTGGCAGCAAATCATGGCAGAAAACACATTTCAATACTCCTGCAAGATTTTATCCAACTTGCTTAGACTTCTGCAGTCAGGCAATATGTTGCCAAAAAAACCTCTGCAAGGCTTTCAATTGCTTAAGCAGCAGTATTCCCTATTCTTCCTGATAGTGCAAAGCTTCTACCTGATTTGGGATTCATCTGCTTTGCAGAGCTTGCCTACCTTTCTGATCTAGCTAATTCTCCAAGCCATTAGTAGGACGAGAGCTTCACAATAACATGCCCATATTACTGCTATTTCCGTCCTTTGGTTGAAGCCAATGAAATGGTGATCTGATTATAAGGTGGTCCAGATTCTCTGCTGCACTCAATTTAGGTGCAGTAGATGTGGTGCTGGGGCCACAAGTGATCTGGTTACTGCTCCCTGATTTCCTGCCCAGCCTTGAATGCACTGGGAGCTGCTCTGCCATGCACCAAGGAACTGTATGCCAGCTGGGGATGGTTGGGGTATCCCATACAGTGTCTATCCCTCCTGCAATGCACATCCTGATGGAGGGTTCAAAGGGGGAGGAGAAGAGCTTCGGCATAAGAGTCAGCTATGCTGGCTGTATGCCTACTAGGGACCCCCACTGGCAGGGTTCTCCTTTGCTAGGGGGTGAAAGGTCTGTCCCCCTATTGCTTTGCACTGCCTGAGCAGATACCTTGAGGAGGGAGGGTCTGAAGAGGGCTCAGACTGAAAGCAAGAGAATCTTTGCATTTTAAAATGTATGCGAGGCCCGAATGCAGGGCCGGCTTTACGAGGTGCAGGGCCCAATTCGAACAGTTTCGACGGGGCCCCGGCAGGGATGACCCAAAAAAAAAAACCAAAACAAAACACTTAAAAAAAAACCCCCACCTTTCGTTTCTTCCATGTATTATTTACTTCTCATGACTATATACACATAACAAAATTATATATTACATACATTACATCATATATTACAAATATCAAGTTCATTAAGAGGTACTTTATTGTACACCTCACCTACATGTTTTTAAAACTTTATCTTCCTGGCTTTTTGTTTGACAAAATCTTTCAGTATATTGCCTAACTCTAAGCTCTTCATTACTTCGCATTCAATTGACATGATTGCCAAATTGTTTAATCGGTCTTCCTGCATTGTTGATCGCAGATATGTTTTAATTAGATTTAGCTTCGGAGAAACTCTCTCCTGAGGCTACAGTTACCGGAATAGTCAGGAAGATTCGAATTGCTATAAATAAATTTGGAATGCTGTGATCGGTATTATGCAAGAATGAAGGATTTTTAGGGGTTTCTACAATCAGAACGAAATAATTGGCTTTAATGCTTCCAGTTCTTCACAAGCATGTAGCATTTATGTCAACTGATTTACAGTTGAAACTGTCGTTTTCCTGCATAGTTTCACATCTGTCAATGCAAGTTCCAGATCTGCAGCAGATTTTCGTATGGTTCCTTGGGAAGATTTTTGAATTTGCATAAAAACCAAATAAATTCTCATGCTTTGTAACTGTTCAAACCTTGGTTCAAGTGATTGGGCTCTGGAAGGAGTGTGGAAGGTGGTGCAGGCTTTGGGACAGAGTTTGGGTCTGGGGGGAAGGCGCCATGTGGATCTTCCTCCCCTGATGCCCCTCACCATAGCCCAGTGGGGATGGAGCTGCCCCTTCCCAGTGTTTGTAGGAGTAGTGCTGGGGGAAACCCAGTCAACTCTGGTTTTACTCTTTCGCTGATGGCCACTTAAACCCTACAAACTCTTTCCTGCCTCTCTCACTCCCTTTTCTACTGGGCTTGTTTGATCTTCGGTGGAGCCAGATGAAAACCACAAACCCCAGTAAGAACAGCAGGCTGAAAGACTAGACTGAACCCACCACCCAGCCTAGTCCATCCCAGAGCCCAGGACTGAAGGCAATGTGCCCCTACCCCAGGCCACCTGCTTCCAATCCTCCCTCTCCCCAGCTCTGCCAGTGGTTCTGTGTGCGCACTCAGGTGGGATTTCAAGTGGACCCCTCAACCTCTGCTAAATTCACCGCTGTTTGCGACCCTCTCTCCCCCCCCCCCCGCCGCGTCTATTTTATGTTGCAGGGCAAATGAAGGAGCCATAGTTAAATGGAAATTTCAGCCCTACAGCGGTTTTGCAGCACGGAAAACAGAGTTGATGGGAAGGAACTGGTTTAATAGGAGCCCAGTCCCTCCTTTGCAAAAATATTTTGGAAAGGAATTAGATCACGCCGTGCCTCACTTCCCCTCTGCAGGAGATGGGGGAGATAAAAGTCTCAGCTGCCGTGCCATTGCAGACCTTTCGCATTCTCCCTCTTGCTGTATGTGATTTCTCCTCCAAACTTCCCCCTCTCTCACCTGGAGTTCAGCACTAAGTACCAGCTGGGGCTTTTTTCCTGGTTACATTAATGATCCCAACTTTAGTTCTGAAACAGACCCAGGCAGGCACAAACTCACCTCAAACAGCAACACCTGAAAACCACAAACCAACCCAATCTTACAAACAGGGTCAAACACTCACTGTTGGAACCCAGCAGCTGTTCAGTGAGTGAGGTCACTGCAGAGAATTCCTGTCTCCCCACCGACCAGAAGCTCCCTCGGTGCTCCTCCAGTGATTGCTGCCGGGGGGGGGAGAGGAGGAGACAGGAGGAAGGCTGCAAGCACCTGTGTGCCCCCTCCCCCCTCCTCGCCCCCTTCCCCTCCCGACCTGCAACACTCAGCGGCAGGCTCTGCCTCAGCTGGTCAGCAGTCAGCGTCTCTGGTTGCCTAGCAGCAACAGCTGCTGCTTCCGGGAGACGCAGAGCTGCTTCCGGAGACAGACGGCCAGCGCCGGGCCCGGTCAGGCGCAGGGCCCGATTCCGGGGAATCGGGCAAATCGGCCTAAGGCCAGCCCTGCCCGAATGCTATTCTATCTACCTGAGCGCGAGGACTCCACTAGGGCAGAACACAGTCCCTTGTGTTAGGCAAAAGTCCTCTCATGGTTTCAGGAGAAATGGAATCTCTCTCATTATTTTGGAGTCAGTTTCATCCTTGAATAGTCTAATGAGGAGGAAATGATACAGGCTGCACCAACACTGGGGACATATCCCCACCCCCCACATACACCCAGAGCAGCCTGAACATAATCATGAAAGGCATACACTGAATTCATTGCATTTGGGCACATCCTCCCCCTTCCTCAGCAGCAATATCTTAGGGTATATCTGCTGGAGCTTACAGGCACTGTTATGATTCAGTTTCCAGCACTTTATGCAAACATCCTCCCTCAATACACCACTAAATGAAATAAACCCACCATGGCCCTCCACTATTATTTACATTATCACATCACTTCCATGACACTATCAATTTATTTCAGAAGGAAGATCATGCCCTGGGGAGCTCAGCAATTGTGCCTCGGAAGCATAATTTATGAGTATGCTGTCGGCTTCCCCCAACAAATGTATTCTCCTGAGGTAGTTTTTTTGCCCAGACAAAGGGGAGAGAAAGAATCTTCAAAAAACATTCAACACATGCATAACACCACTACAAAGAAATACATTGTCATGCTTTTCAGAACACCGTACACTTCTTTTCTCTTCTCAGTGCCTATGTTTAGCTGCAAATATAATAGATGCTCTTTTGGAATGGTAAGAAATCTTGGATTTTCTTTTCAAGTTTTCTGCTCTCTGGAAAGAGGATCTTATTTGCAGTAGAAATTAGGATTCAGATTCAATTTGGCCAAACCTCCTTGCTGTTTGAGCTTTGTTTTGGTTCATATTCAATTAATCCAAATGCCCCTAATCTGGGGGTTCAGAGCATTTATTAGCTTTAATTTTCAATAATTTGGACACTATGATATTTTAGGGAGTTTTCTCCCCTCCATGTGCAGTATTGATGAAGTTGAGACTATAAGTACAAAATCAGGAACAGGACTATATATATGATGTGTATGTGCATATATATATATATATATATATAAAAATATTGCTAACTTGGCTGCTCAATTGCCTTGTCAGTTTCAATGACCAACCAACTAGTGGGTGTTAACACAAGAGTAAGTTGGGTTAGGTAGAAAGGAGTTAGAACATGAAGTTCTCCAGAAGTCAGTGTTGACTCACCACTGTACATGTCAGTGTGATTTCGAAAAGACGTTTCATTATAGGGATTCTCTGTAATAAACAAAAGAACATGAGCGCACCAAAGGTAACAAAGCAAGCACTGAGTAACGGAAGGCATAACGGAGGAATGCAGAAAGCAGGAATGAAATACCAAGACCAGAACACAAAATTATTTTGAAAACGTAAAAATACTGCAGCTATGCAACACAAGCACACAAAATAACAACAGTCCAGAAAGAAAGAAACAGCAACATAAGACAGCAATGAAAGGAGAAAGGACTGCTTCACTCCTACAAGATGTGTAATCAAATTAAAATATAAACATAAAATATCAACTAAAGTTTTTATAAACACTTTCTGCAATTTAAGTGTTTGATTCTTTTGGCATAATGCGATGTCTGTATCTTTGAAAAATCCAGTTCCAATGTGAGACAAGTGGCTATTTTGCTCTTGATTCCTTGAACACATAAGGGAAGCATGTTTCTTGCTTTTTTATGTCAGTATAAAACATAGGTTGGCTAAGCAACAGCACAACCACACAGAAAAGTGTGATAAAAATTAACAAAATTAGGATTTTAAAGTGCACTGTGTCTCATAAAAATCCACTATTCACTAACACACATCCATCATTTGGAGACAGACACTCAAATCTAAGCTCTATTTTATGGAGAACATTAATTGGCATTACAGGATTGCTGGATGATAGATAGAATCGTGTGCCAAGATCCACAGCTGGGTTAAATCAGCATTGCTCCAGTTAACAGTGCTGATATACACCACCTGAGGTTCTGTCCTCACGTTTTTAAAATGTCTTTTATATTAAATGCTGATTTGGGATCTGCTAAGAGTGATCAGATTTTAAAAAGGATGCTACACAGCCATCTTACATCATCATCTAACGAACAGAAAGTTTTAGAACATTTAAAAACTGAGTACGTTAGTTACAAGAAAAGTCACTGCTCTGAAGCTTAAACATCAACAACATACATCATCTTTTTTCAGAAGGGTTAAGACAACTCATCAGGGGTCCAAGACCTACACGAATCAAGTGGAATTAGGTCTGGAACAAGAACGCAGTCCGACCTCATTCCGCTACAGGGAAAAATACAGCCTTATGTTTCTACTGCATCTTTACCAACTGCAAAGGCAGTTTTCTTCCCTCTCATATGGAACATAAATAATGGAAATTGAATGTAATCATTTTTCAGCATCTGGATTACACATTTCTTAAAGTAGCCAGCACCCATAGTTAAAGGCACATATCACTCAACAGCTTTAGACAAAAAAACCTAAATTCAACCTCTTTGAATGTGATATAAATAAAGAATTTATTATCGGAACAACCAGAAAATTAGAGCTTCGGTCCACCTTCTCTACAGGTGCCTCCAGGGGTCTCCTGGGATGGAATGTGCATTCTATAATAAAGCTGACTTTTCCACAGGAAGACTTGAGAGAGTTCAGAATAATTGGAAGCCACAGTGCAGCAGCCTTAATGAGCCTTTTAAAGGGCCTGAGAGAATGGATGCTGTAGAGACATCTAGATGAAGAATAGCTATTCTACATGGGTTAGCTAAGCATAGACTTCTTAGAGCTTGTCAATTCATCAATAGTTTGTTCTGCATATTCTTTCCTTCAGTCAATTAATATATGCAGCCACATCCTCAGCTGGTGCCAATGAGCCCAGTTCCATGGTCTTCGGTGCTGCTATACCATTTACACCAACTGAGAACTTGGCCCTTTATTTGCAGATAAATGTTTTCATTTTTTAACCAGCTCTGTAAGTCGATAATTTATCTGAATGTTATTCATCTGTGAATATTCTCATCATAGGGTGACCAGACAGCAAGTGTGAAAAATTGGGATGGGGGTGGGGGGCAATAGGAGCCTATATAAGAAAAAGACCCAAAAATTGGGACTGTCCCTATAAAATCGGGACTTCTGGTCACCCTATCCCATCAATTGGCCAAGAATCTATGTATTTAGCCCTTGTCAGTCCCAGCTCGCCTCAGTCTTATTGCTAAGCCCACGTGGGGGAGAGAGCACAACAAATCGTGTAGAATGGTCTCCGCCTGTTTTGAGTCTCATATCAAGTTTTATGCCGCTGGAGCTCTACTAATTTCAGCGTGCACTGATGTGAGATCACAGTCAGGCCCTACAGTCCTGCTTTGGGAGTGTTCTACACTCACTTTGCAGAGCTCTAAATACGCTCAACTTGTTCCACAATGTGCAACATGGTACCTATTTAAAAGCCATAGTCCTCCTCCTCTCCAGCTATGGCAAATGCTTCTTTAACAGAGCTCCTGTTCCTCTAATTAGGTGGCTGCTTGCCTAGCACAACATGACCCTCCAGTCACGTGTTCAAGGCGTGCTGTACCATTCCAAGTTCTCTCATCTGCTGGCTGCTCCTGGAAGGGTATGTAGAGACATTCAAACATAACTCCCTGGCTATGGGAAAAGCTGCTAAGCTGCTGCAACAGGGAGGTTGAAATAAAAAGGAGACAGAATGGAGATGTTGTTGAGAAAAAATGGGCAGCAGGGAAGAATTGGACTCAGCTTCTGTTGACTCTGAACTGAGACAAGGGTCAAAGTTATAAGGTGAAGCTATGCAGAGAGGTATAAAGCTAGTAGCTGTTTTTACCTGGCATGTTCATTATCCAGTTTAATGAGAACAGAAATATATAGCAAAGTCTCTGAACCATTGCTTGTGTGGTCCTCCTCCTAACTCCCATAGTCTATAGCCCTGAACTCTCACGGCATTAGACTTGCAGCTGGGTAATGCTGTTCTCACTGCTATTTCTTTTTACAGAGTGGCATCTGGGACAGCCTGCCCTGACCAGGCATTTTCACACACGATGCCCGCTTTCTTTGATCATCCCTTCCCCTCATATTATAGTTACAAGGTCTTAGGCCTTCGGTCTTTAGATTTATACTCCAATTTACACCACAGTGTAAAATGTACACAGAGCAGCTAAGCTTCTTGCTCTCAAAGTAATGTGACATTGTGCTTGCCTCAACTGAGATTGTCCTAGGTGCTGCACATATACATAGCAACAGTCCCTGCCTTGCGGGGTATTATCTCCTTTCTTCATCCTCTCTCTTACTCCCCCCTTACAAAGTTTTCACATCTACTGGTGATTGGAACTACGATCTCTTCCCAAATTTCCTCCAGAGAAATCCATCAGCATTGGAGACCTGCCTTCCTCCATAAACCAATCTACTTTTAGACCACAGAAGAGAATCCTGGTGCCAGGAACTAGCATGTTTACTCTCCATCTCATCCCCTGGTTCCCTTGACATGCTGAGTTACTAGACAGATGTGCATCCCCTACACCAAGGAATAAAATAAATATTCAGAAACAAATCCAGGACTGCCTATCCTACTATCACTGCAGTGGCGAAAGGATTTTGCAGTCAGGAAAGGACTCTGAATGAGATTAGAGACATAATCTGGTTTGTCCATCTCCAGCCTCAATGTCATCTCAGGACACTTCTCATTATGTAGTGAGAATGAATTATAAATGGATCCTCTTGCTCCTAGAGATGATGCCCTTCTCTGGGTTGAAACTAAGGTCACCTGCCAGCACAAGTTTTCGATGCAATCGCTTGGGCTCCATAGGGTTAATTTTCCTGTTAAGGTGAGTGCGAGTCACGCAGCTAAACAACAGATCATTGTTTATAAATAATTTAGCCCTGTGCTGTGCAGCTCGTGAGTTAAACAAAGAGACTAACGTGCCAGTTGCCTCAGTGTTCACAAGCACAATATCTTCTCTACCCAATGAGAGCAACAATGGGCTTAAATTCAGGCCAGGCCTAAGCAAGTGAAGCTCCAGTGGAATCAAAGAAGTTGCACCAACTCAGAATGGATCTGAATTGTGCGCAGTATAATTCTGCTCTCAGTTACGCTGGTGAAATCTCAGTGAGATAGCACCAAGAACAAAATTGGATGCAGCATGTTTTAAGGATCCCAGGCTGCCTGGGGCTCATTACCGCATTCTTGCGTATATTTCTGCATTATTTCAGACTTGTTCAGGAAAGTGCTATGGAGATACAATGCAAATGTAAAAGAACTGAGGCCCACAGCACAGGAAATAACCCTAGCTCTGGGCTCATCAGGAGCAACTCCGAGCAAACCCAGGCTATTTCTCACATAAGAAGCCTGGAAATTAAACAGATTGATCACCCACTAACTATGTATATAAAAGCTCCCCTACAAAACGCAGGCATGTCTCACCTCTGTTGAAGCTGGTTTTGGGTACATGTGCGCGCACACACACACACACACACACACACACACACACACACACACACACACACACACACACACACACACACACACACACACACACACCATGAGCTATAGGCCTGCTTAGCAGTGAAGTTCTGAAGCATGAGAGAGACATCAATACCCCGCCTTTAGGTTATTGGTCCAATTGCTACGGTTACCTTCAACCACCAATTCTTAGGTTATTCTAAACCCTGTTATGGAAGGAAGTGCCCTCCCCTGGAGAGATCTCAGAGCTGCACGGAATGCCTTCTCTGCCCTTGCAGAAAGACTTAAAGAAGCACCAGCCAACTGGTCAAGGCAACACTTACTGGTTTGAACCTTGAGCGTGTAAGGGTTTTTCTGCTGGATGGTGTGGGTGAAGTGGAAGCGTGCGTTACAGCTGTAGTCGGTTTGGGCGTCCTGCAGCATAACGTTGGAGAAGTATAAGTCGCCGTTCTGGCCCTGGGAGACACGCTTGTCTTGGTGGATTGGCTCCATGGCTGAGAGAGAGTAAACAGGAAATTCGAAATAAAAGCCACTATGCTCTGGACTCCTTAACATCTGCCTTCAAACAACTGGTGCGTCTTCTGGCAAAGCATCCGGAGAGGGCAGCAAATGCATAACTGATGCAGGGTTACTGAAGTCCAACAAGAACTGAGGAGTACAAACCAGTTCTTGTAATTAGTGGCATGGAACTTCCGTGAAGAAAACAAAATACGACTATGGAGGCTGCCATGCCCCTCATGGACTTTGGAGGAACACACAGCCTTCCTGCCCTGCTGGAAGGGATTCGGCTGGATTATAAGAACTCCCTGGTTTCCAATGGAACCAATGATATGAGATGGGAGGGATTTTAAAGAGCTAGGTTCATGTACGAGCAAGGCATTTCTCAACTCCACGTCTGCTGTAATTAAAACGGGGAGCCGGGGGGAGGTTGAAGTTCTGCATTAAAATACATATTGCTATCACTCAAAAGACTTCCCTCAGTGAAATGAATGGTCCAGGGAGCCCTGGTCACCTGACCACTGTCCCAACTTACAGCTGCTCATCCAGAAGATAACAGGAGGTGGCAGCCCAGGGGGTGGGTTGCATTTTAAAGTCAGTGGGGATCCTTCATCGATCTCTACAAGGTCCAAATGTTCCTTTGGCCACAGGGGAGACCCTGCAATCAGAAGATGTGACACACATAGCGGATGTTGAGTTGAAGGGAATGTACTGGGAGAGGTTTCTTTTTTTTAAATCTCATCGCTCTCTCCGAGGACCTGGACTGGTTTCAATGGAAAGGCCCTGACGCAATTTAATTTTTATACACACAGGTTTCTTGAAGGGTCCATGTTTTCCTGCTCCATGTTGATATTTTTCCCTCCAAAAACTACTTATATTGGAGGGTCTCTAAGTGTTGTACAAACATGACTAATGAATTAGGCTTCACGACAACACCCTCTGTAAGGTGGGTGTCGTTACCCCTATATAACATATGGGGAAACTGGGGCATAGAGACACAAAGTAACTTGGGCACGGTCTTAGAGCAGGTTAGTGGCACAGAAGGGAAGAGAACCCAGGTCTCCTGACTCTCTGTCCTGCTTCCTAGCCACCAGACTATGCGGCCTTCTCTAACAGCTGAGATTGCTATCCACTGTGATCAGTTGCAAACTGATGTTTGTGTGTGTGATGCGTCCAGAAGACAGTGACAGGCCCATTAGAAGTTAGTCAGGATACAGTTATTGCAGTTGGGTTGTTGGATACAGGGGTGGGAAGGAAAAGATCAGCCTACCAGCCAATGCAGGTAATGGGTATTTTATTACCACTATACATCTCTAGTCCGTTTGCAAGGCTGAATTAATAAGACAAAACAGACACACATACTGCAAGTGAAGCAAGATGTAGCATTTGCGTGGCAAATATTTCCTTCCCAGTTTCTGCAAACTCTATGTCATGCAAACATTTTTTTTTTTTTTTTTTTTTTTTTTTTTTAACCAGAGCCACTCAGCTACCTGGCTCAGCCTTGAGACAGAAGCGACAAGCCTGCATTACTCACTGGAAACCTGCAGAAGGATTTTGCTGGAGAGCGCCGTCCCGTACTCGTTTCGAGCAGAGCACTGGTATTCCCCCTCATAATCCTCCGGCCTCCCACCGCCGCGGAAGTCGATGACCAGCGTCCCCGACCTGCGCTGCATCGAGACCTTCGGGTCCTTGGCCACATTGAAGAACTTCCCATTCCGTGTCCAAGAAAAACTGCCAACATTGGAGATTGCATGTATTACGTAACCACGTGCCGTGTTCACACAGGAAGACCCTTACTAGCTACAATACAATTACATTTAACGTATGATCCATTAACTTCCCTACCTAATAAGAGAAACATGACATGGAATTGGTTGCTCTTCCATAGAGTCTGCCAGGGCCAAGCTCTCATTGAGATCCAGGCTTTTGCCCCTTGTGTATTCGCACATTAAATCTATTTGGGTATTTATATGGCCCTTGTCACCATAGTGTCTAAATTCCAGAGCTAAGTGCTGTACTGTGGAAGGTAAGGAGCCCAATTCTCTGCTAGTATAATGGAGCAGTGCCAATTTACACCAATGGAGAGTTTGGCCCAAGGTACCCAGAAAGACTCACAGGTGTCCAGTGCAAGAACATCTTTAGATCTGGTTCCCCTTTTTGCAGACATTAGTAAGCTTTTCTGCATCTCAAAACCAGCAGGACCTCAAGGTCACGAGAACTTTAAAATGCACTCACACAGGTACGGGGTTCCCTTTGGCTTCACAGTCAATGAAGATGTTATCCCTTGGGTCTACAATATAATCCTTCACAGACTGCTTTGTAATTGTGGGAGGCTGAGGCACTGCAAAGGACACAGAAAGAAAAAAAGAATGAGGAGAAACCCTTTAGTCATTGTCCTGCAACGGAATCCTCCTGGGAATTGAGACTTCCCCTAGGGGGATTCACTGTTTATATTATCTTTGAAATTGCAGGTGTCAGTAGAAGGACCCTTCAAACTGTAAGAGCTGCACATTTCTCATCTAAGTGACTCAAGCTCCCTGGTCAGGCAGTTCCCTGCCACCAGCAGGCCATCTGATGTGAACTAAAAATTAAAAATCTCTATGAAAGAGACGTGACAGCAAATCTTAGCTAAGAGCTTTCAAAGACAGAACACAAATGCACGTGTTTTACCTAAAAGATCCTGCAAAGAGCCATTCAAGACAATGCTCTGAAAACTTCCATGTTTAGCCAGAGATAGTTCCAGATTGGTATCTAGGAGTTAAGGGTTTGCAAAGACTAAAGAATATACCAATGACCAGTTTAGGGTCAGGTTCTGAACCATTACTCTATATTTAACATCAGCATAGCTCCAGAGACTTCAACAGATTTATCCCTCATTTGCACCAGGATAACTGGGGATCAGAATCTGAACTTTAGTCTCTTACTCCAGGAATTGGAAATAGCTTAAAGAGGAGACACTTGTACATTATTAATTTGGTATCGGAAATTGATCTGACATGCATGTCCATTATTTAGTAGGGTCAGCAAAACAACAGATGCAGTTCTCCTCTGAAACAGACTTTTAGCAATAATTCTCCACAGAGTTAGCGTTTGTGTTGCAAGATTAAGCTTTTGCTGGGACATGATAGCCGCTTTATTAGAACTGAAGTCTCCTTAGAGCAGTGGTTCTCAAACATTCCCACAACACGATCCCCACATCATGGATTATAATTTCCCTCCAACCAAAAGTCCACTTCCCTCACAACAGGATGCAACTCAAGGTTAGCTTCCCTCTCTCCCTCCCCCCGCAGAACATTTCTGACTCCATCTTCTCTTTGCTGCTATTCCCTGTAGCAGAACATCGTGCAGGGGACAGTTGTGAGCACATCTGTTTTGCTAGTGTCCTCTCTGGTTCTGGTTGGGCTTATTTCCTGTCCGCACATTCCTTAAGTACAGAAAAGGAATCGACATGGGGCTAACTAAGGCCGGATTCCTCTTAATCTGGGTTCCAGTGTCAGATGGAGTATGGGGGACAGTGAATCTAAGGCAGGGTGCAGGAAAGAGTACAGCAGACTGCCTAGCCCCTTCCCTTCAGCTAACACCACAACCTGGTTTCTTACCTTCCTATTCCTCTCTGAAGGTGCCAAAGGAGGGGGAAGAGCCCAAGCTGCTTAGGAGCTGAGATACATGATCATCTCTGAGCTATGCAATGAGACGGGCAATTCTATTGCCGTCCTTACAGCAGATCTATACCCCACAATCCAGAGTTCATGTCCTCTGCACACACAGCAATTCAAAGGAGACATTGTGCATGCCAGGAGAACGGGTTTTCAGACAGTTTGCAAATTCAAAGGCACCCACTGCCCACTGCTGAAGGGGAAAGAGGAGAGTTACGTTGGACAGGAAGGGGGAAGGTAGGGAGTTAGGTTGGAAGCAGACAAATGGTGGTAGGAGGATAGTGAAAAAAAAGTGAGAATCTCATTGCAGGATAGAATTGGAAACCAATCCTTAGAAACCACCATTAGAAAAGGATAACCTTTCTGAAGGGCCCCACCTACCATTTGAGAACCGCTGCCTTGGGAGGTCTGCTGTGTCTAGCTGTGACCCATATTTGCAGCTCTGACCTACATTGTGAATCCACCCATCTGCAAGAGCCATTAGAAGCATCTTCAGATTAGGACATCAGGTTCCAGTTATGTACTGGCCCCAATTTAAAATTAGGAGTCAGCCTCTAACCTAGTGTCAATCCAGAGTAACTCTGTTAGAGTCAGTGCACTTATGTTGGCATACTGCAAATCAGAATATGGTCCTAGGAGGGGGCCCTTTTAGAGGCATCACTGATTTAGAATTGTCCAACCATTTGCAGATGTCTCAGCCAACCGGCCAACATACGGATGCAGTAGATCAGACAGTCTGAGGAGGCAGGGGGGTTGCCAGACTCCCCAAGCTCCAAGAAACAGCTCATGCTCTTAAAATCTGAATCTTGCAATAGAGTCTGCTTTCATGGATTTTGTTCCTGCCTTGCCATCACAAGCCATTCAGATTGCTCCTGCTGCAGCCCCATGCCATGCACAACCTCTGCTGCCCACTAGTGGGACTAATACAAAAAACAAGACAGGGTAAGACTTACATTCACTCTGAATATTTGCTGTTAGTTCCAAAGTGTAAGCATTATAAAAAGAGAAACAAAAAAGGTTAATTGTAAAAGAATCCAACTGATTATGTACGCAACATGGCTATCAAAGGGACTACAAATATATCAATATCCAAACATGGCTACTTTACAGTAAACAACGCAAATGTCTTCTAGCCCACTTACCTTCATTTAAACATGGGAAAATCCCTCCATCAAAAACATGTCTTTTTCATATTCACAATGAGGATTACGTGTCCCAGGCCACTTCCCCCCAACCTGCCTTTTAAAAGCTGCACGCACGAATTTACTGAGGTTGAATGGTGACAGATAGGCAGCTCTGGAGACTGATGGGCTAAGCTTATTCATGAGATCAGCACAGAATGGGCACTGCCAGAGCAAACATCTTATCCCACTGCCACCAATATGCCATCTCCCAGAGTTGGATGGATCGCCTTTAAGGATAAGAAAGCAGTTCAGTCTCTCTGGGCAAATTCCGTCCTTGGCCTCAACTGCTATGACTGCCAACAAGGGTGCGGCAGGTGCCGACTGTAGTAGTGGTGTTTAGTTAGAGAGATGCTTTCCTGCTAGGATAGTGGTAACTTGTGATCCCTAACCAGGTCTGGGCTTGAACTGGTGGCAAATTCAAAAAGCCAGTTACTGAGCCCCTTATGCCAGCCCTCCAGGCAATCAGGGAGCTGATGCAGGATTTAATAAGTCTTGATCTGGCTAACTAAGTAAAAGCCCAAAGCAACCCAGGTACCTGTAAGATGTAGTGTCTGACCAAGAGATTATAAGGCATCTTAATTGCCAAGACAGACATCATGCCTAATGCACCTGCCTCCCCACAACCCTGAGTCAGGGTCTGCCTCCAGGTACCAGTGTTTATTTCCAGAGCTGAACCATGAGAGACCTGTTAAGCTCTTCATTTAGCTGTTTAAACAGATACTTAAAGCTGGTAGCAG
Source organism: Chelonoidis abingdonii (assembly GCF_003597395.2). NCBI lineage: Eukaryota > Metazoa > Chordata > Testudines > Testudinidae > Chelonoidis > Chelonoidis abingdonii. The sequence goes on from NC_133772.1 coordinate 15,776,765, forward strand.
CTGGATCTCTGCCAAGACCTGACGGACCACCGGGGCAGGGAGAAGGAGAGACAAGGAGGCAGTTCCGTCGCCTGGTTGCAGGAGCTGAACCACCAGAAGCTTTCCCAATGTAAAGAGAAAGCTGAACACAGCAAATGGGGAACAAATCGCTGACTGGCCAACCAAGCATATGGAAGATACTGATTCCAAGCAGAGGAAATGAGTGCCAGCACAATGCACTATTGTAGGGTGATCATATGTCCTGATTTTATAGGGGCAGTCCTGATATTTTGGGGCTTTTTCTTATATAGGAACCTAATTACACCCTCCACCCAAATTTTTCACACTTGCTATCGGTCACCCTAGTCCACGGACAACTTCCTTCCTCCCCACGGTGCATCACTGTTGCATGACACTTGCCCTGTCCACACATCATAATGGAGCTGGAGCTTTCCACATTCAGCAATGCCCACACGAGACTTTGGGCTCAGTGAGCAAGATTTGATAGAAGAAGTGAGCAGAAGAGTCTAGGAAACTGAGCAGACAGGGCAGTGACTTGCCCAAAGTTGCAGTGAGTCAGTAACAGAGTTGGCAAAAGAACATCAGTCTCCTGACTCTAGGGGTGAAAGTGAGCCAGTGAGGGCCAGTACGATATACCAGTATGAAGCTGGTACCGACCCATACGCAGTCAACATTAAAGCGCTTTAATATTGCTGCCCCTTTTGCACTCCCCCTACCAACAGGGCTGCCAATGGAGAGGGTGGGGGGAAGGAGGCAGCAACATTAAGGTGCTGCCAGGGCAAAGAACCTTGCTTCAAGCGCTTTAACGTTGCTGCCCCTTTTGCCTCCCTGTGACAAAGTGGGGGGTTTTCTTGGGGTTTTCTGCGTTTTCCAGTGGTTTGCATGCACAGCGGGTGGGACTCAGCATCCCCGGGTGTTATTGATTTAACGAGGTGAGGGGAGAGGGAGTCTGTTGTTACAGAGGACCAGAGAGGGAACTCGGGATCCCGGCCGATGGCCTGGAGGATGGAGACCCCAGCAACTGGTGAACTGATGCAGCTCAGGAGTTGCAACTAGTTCTGGCCAGTGGGAGGACAATGAGCTGTGAAGAGAGGACCCTGGTGACCAGACCAGCCGGTTCTAGCCAGAGGAGAGCTGAGAGGAGAGGAGACCCAGGCCTTCCTGTTTACCTGGAGAGAAGACAATGGACAGAGGCAGGGCTTGGGGCCAGGGATATCAGAGGCCCAGCTGGGAAACAGGGGGCTCGGGGCTGGAGAGGGGGAGCAAGCAGAGCCCCCCTCCCTGGATGCAGAGAGACTGGGATATGCTGGGCTGAGGGAGGCCATGCTTGAGGCCCTGACAGTTTCCTGTGCTGTGTTCAACTCTCAATAAACCCTCCTGTTTTATGCTGGCTGAGAGTCGCTCTGGTCTAACGAACAGGGTTGCATCAACTCCTTTGGGGGTGAGGAGGCCTAGGGGGTCCAGAGCGTGTGGACTCCCTGAGGGGCCCATGGTGAGAGACAGACGTGCTAAGGCTCAGAAAGCTGCAGCTCCAAGAGGTGGAGGGGCCTGATCCTGAGAGAGAGTGGACCCCTGAGAAGGGCTGTCGCACTGAAAGGGACACCCCCCACAGACTGCACGGGGCCAAGAGTGGGCACGATCTGTGAGTCCGTGACACTCCCACCCGGCCGCCGACAGGGGTGAGGTGGGCAAAGGGAGCAGCTGCCCCGGGGCTGGTGATTTAAAAGGGCTTGGGGATCCGGTCGCCGTTGCAGCCCCAGGCCCTTTTGAATCACCACTGGAGCCCAGGGCAGCACGAGCCAGGAAGGGCTGGCTGAGGGACGCTGACTCCTCCAACCCCACCCCTTCCGCAGGCTGGAGCCGGAGCCGACCCCAGCCCCGTACCGGTAAGTCTTCGGAGTTACTTGCATCCCTGCCTGACTCCCAGTCTGCTGATCTAATCACTAGCAAGCACTGCCTCCCTACTGCTATAAAGGCTGAAGAGTGAAATACTTTACCTCTCCACAACTCCCTTTGCACTTGCTTAAACTTGACTGCAATGGATGCTCAAGCTGGACACTCAACCCACTAGCAGCTGTGTTTGCAAGCTCTCTGAGAGGGAGCTGCCCAGTTAAAGAGGTAGCATTCCCCATCTATGTAGACTTCCTACAATGCACATCCATGCACCTGTAGAATGAGCTTATCCCCATGAAGGAGGGAAGTCCTTTGCAGTAATACACCATGAATAAAGCTCATCTGCTCAGACAGCTCATGATTTGAATACTTCTCAGGGCCCAGCACAACCCAGCAGCTGTAGCCATTTATGCACCACCTGCTCGACTTAGTAAAACCTGTAACCTTTCACATTCAGGATAGGAGTGATGAATTCATTAGTTAAGTCTTGGAGTTCAACAATGGAAGCCACAAAAGGGCTAGCGACCGGATCACTGACCGGTTAAAAGTGAAATTAGAACGCCAACTCCCCAGCAGCTCTAAAGGCTTTGTCAGAAGGAGAATGGAGTTCACACTTGATACCTTCAAAGAGTTAAATGAAACTATTTGAAATGGGCTCAGCCGGGCGGGACAGATGTTGGCAAGACCTTTAACTCCTGCATTGATTTGGGACACCCCACTTTTGGATTTCATCTCACCACAAGTCACCGTGATGAGCGACAATGCTTTGAAGTTCGCGGCACCGCGCAGAGTTCATTTGAATCTCCTTAAAAGAGGCAAAGACAGGCACACCCTGTCCCAGAGCCCGGCTTCCCCTTTGTTTTCTCATCTGGCTACATGCAGTCACACAAGGGTCCTGTCTGAATGGTGGTTACAGTATTAAAATATGGTTGTTGGTTTCAAACGAAGCCTGGACAGGGTCAGAAAGGGAAATGCTGTCCCCCAAGAGTGGGGGCAGCTCTGCTGTTAAGGCACGCCAGTGGGGTATCCTTGGCTCTTTCCCTCGCTCTGCCACAGGCACCATGGGCAAGGCACCATCTACACTAGCAAAACTGTCGTATCAGCAGAGTTGGAGAAAGACCTGGTGTTAGAATTTATTGCTCAAGGATATTTATGATAGATAACAGAGTTTGGCCCTGCCAGTATAGCTAGGACCAGAGCATATTAACAATCAGGGCAGTTTGGTCATGGCTACACAGGCAAGATCAAACTGGCTTATGACACCATTCCTAGGCATAGTTTTGCTACTGTAAATGGATCCTGTTCCCTATCAGCAAATGGCAACTCACTTTAGTATCAATCTTAGGTGTTTATAAAGTGCCAGTCACCTTTGTACATAGGCACTTAACATAGCATAGTAAAAAATCATAAAAGTAAAACAAGGTATTTAAAATGACCTCTGTTTCCGCGCTTCTCACCAAGAGATGTCAATGCTTTCCTACCTCCCAGGTGGCGGTGTGAGGAACAAGCGATAGGCGCTTTTAGTTCCTTAGATGGGAGATCGTCTAGAAACAGAAAGAATATTCCACAGCACAAAGTTATAAGCATTTCTCTCTACTTTTCTGAGGTCTCATTACATTTGACTAGGCAAAAATGACTCTTCCAAGGCACAAGAAACTGCAGCAGGAAGCTTTTTTAAAATCAATTAGGTTTTGTATGGCCATGCTGCTGCTTCTTCCATTTCAGGGAGCTTACATTTCTGAAAGGGCTCTAAGTTCTTAACAAAGCAGGGCCTGATAAGTGACACAATCAAACTGTGTGCACAAAATACATTCTCATTGTCCAGGACAACAAAGTGCAGCGTGCATGTTACACCACCAACTCCTCCAGCTACACAGAATTTTTCATCGCAGATCACTCTGAATTAGGTGGAGCAGGGACTTGAGCACTGGACCCTGGTCCCAGGCTAGGACCCCATCCACCAGGCTCCAGAATACGAGAGAAGAGTGTGCCTGTCCGACTCTCTTTCGCTCTCAAACCTTCCCAACAAAAACTGTTGTCAAAACTGATACATTTAGATCAAACAGCCTATTTCCCCACCGACCAGCTTGCATCGACCTATGTGTGACCTCCGTGAAAGCTCAGCTGTAGTCCATCCTTGGGACCTCAGACCCACATCTCTCATTCTGAAACTCTCAGAAAGATCCCTGCCATCCATCACTGACTTTTGTCCATTTAAAGATCCCATTACGAATTGCCTTATCTATAAATTCACTCCAAGCCTTCCTCATATACCTTTTCTCTCTTTCTTCTCATGTCCAGTCTCTCTCCACATCTAGGCTCTGTTTCAGCAACAGACTTAAGCATGTGACTAACTTAAAGCATGTAAACAGTCCCACAGAAGTCAAGACTGTTCCCATGCTTCAAGGTAGACGTGCTTAAGCACCTTGCTGAACGGGGGACCTGCGTTCACTCACCCACCCAGTTGGCACGAGAGCCTCATCCATTGCAGCTCCTGCATCCTGGAGCCAACCTACATCTTTCCACCTATTTCCAAACTTTGCACAGAAATACCTCTCTTGTCTCTTGCCCATAACTTTTCAGTCTCCCGCCCCTCCTAGGTCATTTAAGCCAGGAAAGCATTTGAGGCCAATTTGTATGACTAGAGTGTCTAGGACAGACCAACATTATACTGTAAAAGGTAAAACCTCCCATATCAGGAAGTGTCATGCTCCCTTAGCCTGAAGTTAGGCCTTGGTAATACTGTAGCCTTCTCTAACACCTTTCATAAAAGGATTTCCGTGTGCTTCAGAGTTGCAATGAATTCTGTGAGGGGGTGAGGAGGTTATTAACACCCGCTTTTACAGAGGGGGAAAACAGAGTCACAGAGAGGTTAAGTAAGTGACCCAAGCGGCCGAGTCTGGAATAGAATCTGAGCCAACAATCCCTTTGCTTTGCTCTAACCACTTAGACAACACTGTCTAGAATATGACAACACAAGGTCAGACATTCTCTAAGCACTAGTGTTAAGGTGGTTTAACAAAATCATTCAGCAGAGATTTCTTTATCCTGCATTCCCCCACCCATGTTTATCCTCCTGAATAAAATATAAAACCCGCCTAATAATTAACCCAAAATGGCCTGATGGAGAGGGATAAAAATTGCAGAGTTGTACATGTAACCTTCCTGATATAACCCGGTTTCCTCCTCCTGGTGGGACCAGACCTATCTACATTTTGATGACAGTATCTGCCTGAAAGGACTGCTAATGAGATTCTCTCCTCCATGAAGGAGCACCCCATACATAGTCTCCATAGTAATTGCCCATATCACACATCTTCAGAGTCTCTTAATTATCAGTGGCATGTCAGCTACTGGATTCCTTAACACAGCAGCAACCTGTAGGGTGGAAGTTCCCTCATCTTCAAGTAAAGCCCATTAGGGTGAATCCATGTTTCTGCTGGCAATGAAGGGTAATTACACAGCAACACAGCACTTAAGAAAGACAGGAGAGGATTCTGTGCACCTTGGTGGAGTTTAAACACCTATCAGAGCCAAACAAATATGACAGGATTTTCCTCTGTCCAAGTACAACATAAGGGCCTTCAATTAAGTGGAAATAAAGAAGAGGAAACCCTCTTCTCCCCTGGTTCTCCCTCAGCTCCAGCATGCTTCTTCCCTGACTGTCAACAGGCTGGCTCTAGGCATCAGCGCTCCAAGCATGTGCTTGGGTGGCACTTTCCAAGGGGCAGCACTCCAGCTCCCTTTTTTTTTTTCCTTGTTCTTTTTTTGCTTGGGGCGCAAAAAGCCAGAAGCCGGCCCTGAGCGGAGGTGAGCTGCATCGGTGGGGGGCACGGGGAGGGCCTCAGGAAGTAACCTGGGTGGGAGGGGGGCAGAGGACCTGCTCCCCACAGCTCATCTCCGCTCCACTGCCACCTGCTCCCCCGAGCACGCTGCTACTCCGCTTCTCCCCCCTCCCTCCCAGGCTTGCCACAAAACAGCTGATTCGCCTGTCAAGCCGGGGAGGGAGTGGGGAGAAGCGGAGCTGAGGTGAGTTGCAGCGGTGGAGGGCGTGAGGAGGGCCGCAGGAAGTAACCCGGGGCGGGGCAGCAGAGACAAGCCTGGGAGGGAGGGGTAGAAGGGGAAATGCAGCACGCCCAGGGGAGGAGGCATGGCCAGGAATTTGGGGAAGGGGTTGGAATGGGGCAGAATTGGGGCAGGGCCAGGAGGATGCGGGAATTTTTTTTTTGCTTCGGGCAGCAAAACCTTGGAGCCAGCCCTGACTGTCAAAATGAGCCTGTAACTGGGCGGCCTCACCCCCGCGGGGCCTCCTGCTAGTTACTTTGGGAATTAGCTCAATTTCCAGCTTGGAGCGCCCTCTGCAGGCCAGTAATCCACCTGTCCCAGCTGGCCCCCATGTCACTCCCTGGACCTGGTGCCCTTTTACAGTGGGTTCTGCCCCCTGGCAGCAATCCCTTTTCCTTAGGGTTTCCCTTCCCTGGGAACCCCCCACCCTCTATCCCCACTTTGCTTCAGTATTGGCTATGCCAGTCATTGTCTAGCCCCAAGCCCTGGGGCAGACTGCAGTATCAACCACTCATCATCAGCAAAGGGGTTTGGACCTGCTGCCTTGGCCTACCCCTGGGTTGCATCCTGCAACCCCAGTACCTCTTGGCCTAATCCAGGCAGGAGCTCCCCAGCTCCGCTGCCTTTCCCCAGCCCTGCTCCACGCTAGGTACCTTGTCTAGCTCCCAGCAGCCAGGCCCTTCTCCCTCTACAGCCAGAGGAAGACCCTTTTTGCTTCTGGCTCCCCTGACCTTCTTATACAGCCTTATTGCTCAGTTTGGAGTGGCCCCCAGCTGCAGCTACTCCCGCCATCAGCCCAGGCTTCTGGCTCCAGCTACAGCCTCCTCCTGGGCTGTTTTATGCTGCAAAGGGCAGGAGTGGGTAACCACCCCACTACAGAGCCCCACTTCTCAGCCCTCTTATATCGCGCTAGGGAGAACAGTGAGTTACTTACCCTGCACATCTCTGCAGACACCTGCACCTTCACCTACTCAGAGGGAGAGGGTTATCCCCTCCTTCTCACCTATGGACAATGTCTATGGGCCCTGTTCAACTCCTCACTCAAGGCATCATCCCTGTGGGAATTATATAAAGCAGCACTTGCAGGTGGGCACAAGGGTCTTCCCATGTGCATTTATTGCAGGACTGGAGCCCCTGGTGGCATCAGATCCTCCCCTAAACAAGGGCTCCAACAGCTTCAATATCAGAACAGTTTACCTAAGCAACCAACCAAACAGGAGGTTCATTTTGGCACTGGAATGGGACTTCAGGTGTTGACACTTGGGGGGAGGGGTCCCTTCTTCCCTCTTTGCAACTACTCTCCAGTCTGGTAGCCTGCAAAAATGATCAGTGTTCTCATGTGACACGTCCCAGGAAAATGCCAGGAATCCTGCGCTAATATTTATCGTGACATTATTTCTTTACCAGGAACAGCTTAGCTTAGATGCAGCATTCACTGCACTTTTCAGTCTTTAACCAATGAAGTTGCCTAAAGCACAAAGAGCTCAAGAGACTTGCCCACGGTTGCACAGTGAGTGAACGGCTCAGCCCAGATTGGAAAACTCAGGGTCTCTCTGGCTCCCGAGTCCTTGGCTCCAACCATTACACCGCAGGGCTCCAATGAAGATTTTTAAAGAACACCGAAAATAAATCTAGAAACTTACGATCCAGAGGAACTTCGATGGCTCTGATGATATGATGAAGGTACAGAGCAAACACTACTCCTGTGTACGTTAGGAGGTACTGTTGCATTACCATTTTGAATGTCTGGATAGTATTATGCTTCCACTTTCTTTCAATAGGGCAGGCTGGCCTCTTGGCACAGTAGCTGTACTCCTCGGATTCTTAACTGAAAAATAAACACAAGCCACAAATTAATGAGCAGGTTATAGAGCGCTCTGTACTCCTCATTCTCTTAATTTTTGGGCCGAGGAGAGAAGCACTTTTCATCTGTAATTGTTTGTATTGGGGTAGTTCCTAGAGCAGGGGTCGGCAACCTTTCAGAAGTGCTGTGCCGAGTCTTCATCTATTCACTCTGATTCAAGGTTTCGCATGCCGGTAATACATTTTAAACATTTTTAGAAGGTCTCTTTCTATAAGTCTATAATATATAACTAAACTATTGTTCTACGGAAAGTAAAAATGTTTAAGAAGCTTCATTTAAAATTAAATTAAAATGCAGAGCCCCCCAGACCAGTGGCCAGGAACCAGACATTGTGAGTGCCACTGAAAATCAGCTTGCGTGCTGCCTTCGGCACCCCGTGCCATAGGTTGCCTACCCCTGTCCTAGAGGCTCCATCAAAAATCTGAGTCCCATCGCGTTAGGCACTATACATACGAATAGTAAGAGAGAGTTTTGCCTCAAAGAGCATACAGTCTTAATATTTGAGTGCTCCAGAGATGTTAGCCTTACAGAGTCCTCTTGTATCTTCACTGACTTCCAGTCATTTGATGACATATAATCAGAATACTCGGAAAGATGTATATGAACTTAAAATTTAGAATTTAACCCATTCAACGTGCTTTACATCAACAGTCACTACTTCATCTTCACAACACAGCTCCGTGAGATAGGTGAGTCACATCTTCCCCACTTTACAGATGGGGGAAAGCAGACGCAGAGGAAGACAAGACCCCAGTCCAAAGCCACATCATCAGTCAATGTCAGAGCCGGGACCAGAACTCTTGGCCAGGGCTCCATCAGATCATGTTGCTCCTCTGAAATAATTTGATAGTCAAGGAATCCGCACCTCCAATCTTGCAGCAGAATCCCCCTTTAATAGGAGTCGCCTAATTTTCTGTACGAACTGCCCTAACCAGAGATAATAAAATACACATATTTAAAACCTGGATCACCTTTTTAAAAAATACATCAATGATCAAATTCTGCTCTCCATTACACTGGTGCAAATCTGGAGCAGCTTAACTAAAGCAGCCTCTCTGTATACAACCAAGGAATATTTCCCAAAGATACACACTGAACCAAAAGCAGACTGTGCTCCTGCAGTCGGATCTACGCTGACTAGCCCTGATGCCTTATGCATGGATCCAACTGCAGGATCGGGGCCTGAGAGCACCTTAATGGAGTCACTCAGAAATATGGGGGGCAGATTTTCAAGTGCTCAGCACCCACAAATTCTAATCTGTGCCAAAGAGCTCAGCAGTCAGCAGCTCCTGTTGTGACCCTTATGGCTAAATGGTGAGTACTGAACTCTTGAAAATGTGGCCCTGAGCATCAGACAGAGGATCATGCAAACTATTACTGCAGGCTATGTCCACTGTACTTAGAATTCAAAACCCAGGCAATGCTCAAAATCCAAAGTAAGAGGATTCCAAACACTTCAAGGAAAACATTTTGTTTGTACTCGGTTACTCTGCTGAGAAGGCTAGAGATAGATGAATAGCGGCAAACAATTTTCACAAACCCTGATGAATTAGATACCAACCTCAGGTTTGTTATGTTCACGATCCCACTGGTCATTTTATTTACAAACATTCATCCTAACTCAACTCTGATCAGGAATAACACAGAGAAATCAGATATTCATTTCAGGATGGAAACAGGAACATCATGCTGTGCCTGGTGACTAACTGTAAGTTACTCAGAACTAATGAATAAAGAAGAGTGAAACCAACAATTTTATGAAGGAAAACCAATAGGAGTTAAAAAAAAAAAAACTGTAAAAATACAGAAGATGCCTCCAAAAACCCCAAAACAACCCCCTCAACCAACCACATTAAATAAATAAATAAATATCAATGTTTATTTGTGAATATCAAAAAGTGCTACATTTCACTGAAGAAAACTATGCTGGGAACAGTTCCAAGCTCTAATGAAATCCCAAGCAATGTACTTCAGCAGAGTTGAGTGACAGTAACAATTATTCTTCTACCATTATGCTGTGTAAATATCATATAGTATGTTACAAGATAACTGGAATATTTTTGGTCATTTATGGATCAAGGAAAGCTGAGCTCAGCTGCAGCATCTCTGCGTCAGGAAGCTTTCTGCTTTTCACTCAATTTTCCAGGTGGACTGGCTGAGTTACTGAAGGTCAAAAGACTTGCCTGGGGTCAGTGTCTTAGCTGGGAGCCTTCCGGTTCCTACTCCTTTGTTCTAAGCACTGCACCACATGGCCCGGCCTCTTCTTATGATGCTTATGACACATACAGGAGTTTTACTCATGAGATAAATCCTATCATCCCTAACAGCCCTATTACTGAAGTCAGTAGGCCCAGTTCTGCCCTCTGATAGGCAAGCAGAGCTTTCAGTAACTCCAATGTGAGTTGTACAGATAGAGTAGAAGAAAGAACTGGCCCACCTGGGGCTGAAAAGTATAAAGAGTAAGGGCCTGATCTTACTCCCATTAAAGGTGATGGAAAAAAGTCTCTTAACTTCAATAGGAGCTAGATCAGACTTCAAAACGGGGCCTATGCACCAGTCCTGTTTGGAGGGCGTAAGCAGTGCTTAGGCCTGGCATTAACCTCTGCATGGGTAGACACATTTCCTCCTCTCCCTCGAGTCACACCTAAGAACCATACTGAAGTCATCTGGGTTGCCCTGATATAAACGGTGGCAGAATTCAGCTCCTGCATGTGAGAGATCAGCATACTAGCTATTTAGTTCTGCTTCGTCTTCCCGTATGTAAGCGAGTCTTTTGAGGCACACAGGGTACATTTATGAAATGCAACCATACACTGTCACATCAACAAATCCAGCAGCCTCTGGCATTTTCATGATGTGAAACATTTCAACTCCACCCGCGTTTGTTTTTTTGTTGCTTTTTAAAAAATCAGTAACACGGATTAAAAGACAAGGCAAAGGAGGATAAATTATCCCTTTAACTGGGCTTTCATAGTTCATCGGAGACTGCATCACGTCTGAGTTATGACGGTGTCTTTAATAGCGTTATAAATATTCGGCATCAGTGGCAGACGTGCAGACAGCTCTCTCTTAGCTATTACCCAACATTAAGACAGGGCAGCAAATAGCAGAATATCTCCAGACTTATTTCGATGTGATATTTCCTCTCTCTTTGCACAAGGTTCCCCCTCCCCCCCCACATGTTACCAGATGAGAGAGTGGTGCAAGGGCAGGTCATTTGGCAGACAAGGAAAGCCCAGATTCATGAAAGATAAATAAGATGCTGCAGCTCTGGATGCTGCTAAAACTTCAACCATCCCTGAATGTTGTAAAAAGCAAAGTATGTCAGGGGAAAAAAGGGTGGGGGGAGCAATGCCTGGGTTTAATCCACAGACTTGTCTCCCCAGGGAAGCGGGGGAGGCTTCATCCTTGGGTGAATTAAAGCTAAACTGCACTGTCCTGGAGAATGCACCACAAGAAACAATCCAGCCACAGGCAATGGTGAGGACGATCTCAAATTTCTGTAGTTCTAGATACCACGACTAGCCGCCCACAGGAAAAAGCAGCCGCTAATCGGAAGAATATTCATGAGCTATGATTAAGTTGATTTGCTAACTGCTTGTACAGGGCAGTATATGTGGTAAAACACCACTGAAAAATACACTAGTAAACAACAGGAGCAGCCATGCAGGATCTTTCCATTCCCCTCACATCACTGAAATCTGCTGTGTTACATCAGCCTTAGTATTGCCGGATACCAGTGTACTAGCCACTCCCACTGAAAGCACTCCTCCTTCCAACATAGCATAGGACTATCTGGCTCCAGGTAGCTACCATCATTTTCTCAGAGGAAAGCTTTCAAATGTAGGGCATTCATAGTACTGTGCCATAGTCACCTATGAAATTCACCCCTTGTGCAGAGATCTCACCACCCTTCTGGCTTCAATAAAGGTGTTAAGAACATAACTGCCAGACCATACAAAACCCATTGTCCATCGAGGCCAGTATCTTCTCTCAAGACACGGCCAGCAGCAGCCACTTAAGAGGTGTATGAAACCTTGCATGAGACAGTGATGGGATGACCTTCCCCTCCACATCAAGTCTCCTCCTAATCTCTAATAAAGATAATCTTAAACCTTTAAGCATGGAGGTCGCATATGTCTCCCAAACTTTGTTAGCAGTAACTACTACAGAGCTCACAATGAACAAACATCTGAGTTCTACCAAACGGCCTCCAGCAAAACCAGAGAAAAATCAGCCTCCACATGCCTGATAGAGTTTGTTTGTTTTTTTTAACGAAACGGGAATCTCCACCAGCATCCCAGCACTCACTGTAAGATATCTTTAGCCACCAAAGAACTAAAAACCAGGAAAACCCCAATTTAAAAAAAGCCCTGGCAGGATTAGCAATGTGCAGGTCCGGTGCCACCTGCACAGGATTGAATTTCACCCTTGGAGCAAATAAAAGGTAGCGTAGTGGTTCAAGGCTTGATTTGTAGTTAAAGAAGTGCCAGGGCTCAAGCAATATTTTTTTTCTTTTACTTTCATAAGTGATGTGGCAAGCAGAGGTGCCAGGGCTATGAACTGCCAAGCCTAGAGGTGCCAGTGCTCAGCCCTGGCACAAATTAAGCAGGGATTGGCCCCCATTACCATGTAAGTATCTACCAAACCAAGTTGTTTATTAAGCAGAATGACAGGATGAAAGGTCAAGTGGATCAATATCACCATCTCGTGGAAGATTAAACACTTGAGATTTCAAACACTTAAGGGATCAAGGAGACAATAGGCACTGGGATGCAATGGCAGTTGGGCACTTAAATCTCTTAAGTGCCTCTGAAAATCCCAGCCTCAAGAAAAATGCTTTATTTTCCAAGTATGACAAGCATACTGGTCCCAACCCATTTCTGGGGTAACTCTATTGCTGTCAATGGTAATATATCAGCTATGTACGGCCCATTAAATCTTGCATATACTCACACCTCTGGTAAATTCAAGGAAGTGTGGTATAATGGCAACAACCCTGAACTAGGACTCAGGAACACTGGATTCTATTTCCTATCCTGCTACTGGCTTGCTGGGGCACCTTCAGTAAATCACTTCCCCCTCCCTGTGCCTCCGTCTCCACATCCACAAAATGGGGATAACGATACTGACCTCCCTTATAAAGTGCTTTGAGCGAGATTTACTGATTGAAAGCACTAAGTAAGAGCTTGGCATTTTCAGTAAGGCATTTCTTATGGATTTGTTAGGTTGTTCTTGCAGAAAATGCATTGAAGATTTTAATGTCCCAATCCTGCAAACTGCTCTCCTTGGGTTTATAACCTGCAACTACGCAGAGCCCAACTGACTTCGGTGGGCCTCTGCATAGATGCAGGAGGCCGCATAAGCAGATCCAGTTGCAGGGTTATCACCTAAATTTTCAGCACATAGTTTCTGGGTATCTGACACTTATAAAGGCAAGAACAGATCCCGTATTCCTCTCTTTCACCTTCCTCCATCTCCACTATTGCTAGTGTGCTCAATTTTTTTCACAAGTCTCTCCGTATTTGGTGGTTTTCTTAAAGCTTCAGCTCTGGGAATCCTGTGATGATGAGAATCTCTGCTTACATTTAAAAAGTAAAAAGAATTGCTAGTCTTTGTGCTTGCAAAGCAAAGCTTGAGAAATATGAATGCTACAGACTCAGAAATCAGAAGGCAAAACCACCCTCAAGTTATTATTTAGATCTCATGATTTTTAAACCATGCTCGTGATTTTGGGGAGCTGGATTTATGGTTTTGGAACATTTGGGGCTGACAATTTTGCGTCCCTCTGGCCAGTGTTCTGACTCCATTATGAGCATTGCAACCCTGTTCTCTGACTGTCGCTCTGCCTACACTAGTAAGTCCCCTCTGCGTCCCAACTCCACCAATTAGATTAGTAATCATTAGTTTTTTATTTTGTTTTGTTGTTTAGTTTTGATCTTTTTCAACTCATTCTCAGGATTTTCTGATCTAGCACTAGCCAGAAATAAAGAACCACTGTGGGACAGGGTCAGAAATGGCACCAGTGCAGGACTTCCATGGTACACTGAAGCCAGCAAATTATGTGAGTTCTGGACTGAGATGCATAAGTAGAATTATGTCGATGGGGGAGGGGCATGGGGAGCCAGGGGGTGTGTTCGGAGTAAGGATAACAGTGTGTTGTCAGAGCACTGAAGTACAACAAAAGTTACTGCACGTCTGGATCGAGCAGCATGCGGAGAACTGCGTGAAACGAGGCGGCACAGCATTGCCAGAGATATTCATCCAACGCTTCCAGGAACACTCAGCAAACAAGCAACCACCATCAAAATTATCCTCACATTCACAAAACCTGCATTAAAGCCACAATCCCTGAGAGCCCCATTGTTAGCCAAGGTACGTGGGCATGACTCACCGTGCATCTCTAAACCTCTGCTGCCGTGCTTGTGCATGTGGGTAGGTTGTTCAGGACACACAGTGCCGCTGCATGCCCACGGCTATATGTCAGAGCAGAACACAGCCCACATTGTCACAACCTCTCTTCTCACTGGGACAGAAAGCGTGGAGAGAATGTCACTAATGCAAAGGAATGGAGTTGCATTCAGGCGTACACACGCACACACCCACAGGCATGGTGATGCTACTGGCCATGTGACTCTCCAATGTTTCGAATACACCTCAATGTGTGACTCAAGGAATCTACGGGTTGAAATTTTAAACAAGAGACTTATGAAACATCCCAATTACATTGCTGTGCTGGAAATGAATTGAGAATCAGGCTCCGGCATGTAAATCACTACTCTTAAGGCAAGGGAGTATGAGCTCTTCCTCCTCCTCGCATTCAGTTCCATCCTAGAGCTTTTTACCCGTTACTGAACCAAAAATATAAACCCATCAAATCACAGTTTAATGCCATGTCATGACACTAAACTTTTAGGTCACAACATTGCATGATACACCACTATGAAGCATTACTGCACTGTGAAACTAAAAGGATTTGGCTCCCATCAAAAAAGATGGGCAAGTCCACAAACCTTAAATCTATTAGTCTTTCTTTCCCAGGGCTGGCCATGTTGGCTGGTATCCTGGGACACCATCCAAGTTACATCTGCAAAACCAGGATCCATCAAATTCAGCAATTGTCCCCCATTACAGGAGGCATGCCTGGGATGGGAATTCCTGTCATTTCCACTGTAGGGTGGCCTTACACCCTCTCAAGTTTTAAGCCCCTAGGCCAAATCTTGGAAGCCAGACTCTATATCTCTAATTCCAGATTAGACTGGGCCAAACATCCCATCTGCTGTTTGTGAGATCTTGGCTTAAGACAGCAGAAATCTGATGACATCACCACATCTTGCAAGATTTTGATTCCATTAAACAGGAATTTAACCTACTGAAGCATAGCCCTGACTCCAGCATCATCTGTATCATTACATCACTTTTCAACTTGAAAACAACGAGATGGAACTTTTTTTTTTTTTTTTAAATTTGCCCAAATACTCTTCCAGAGCTCAAAACAAGTGCATGATTGGTGCTATGTTTTCCTCCCCAGAAAGTGGGACACACTGCAGCATTGACTGTCACAAACTGTTCAGTCCAGATTGGAGAATATAGCCCAGAACACCACAATCTGCCACAGTCCTTACCAGAACTCTTTCCAAATGAAAAGATGCCTTTACCATCCAAGTGCATTCAAAACAATAGCAACCCTCCCCCATGACTTTTCAGTACAATGTTCAGTTAAGGGGAAGGGGTACAATGTAATTACTACGAGCATGCTAAAAATGCCTGATTCTTCCCTCATTGCAGTCAAAGGGAAATTTATCATTGACTTCAGTGTGAATAATATCAGATATTAAGCTCCTTTTCCTCTATCTCCCAACCTCAGAGTCACAGATTCCACTAGAGAGCTTCATGGCTTTTCTTTCTGAGTACTGTACACACATAGATCATCACTGTTTTATTTGCAAAGCTCCAGCATTTGACTTCACATATTGCAACAGCTCGTGTAGATTGATTAATCCCCCCAATCACGCTTGGATTTCCCAGGTTACATTCCATGTCATGCCACAACAGGGTGACGTTCTAGCACCACCACCACCTTTCTCTCCTGCTCTTCTCCCCACCCCATTTGAATCCTCCTTCTACCTAAAGGGCCTATTTATCCATGTATATTTGTGCCAGCTTCGCATGAACTTCTCATCCTTCACAGCACAAGATGTATGCAGCCCTTTTATTGTCCAAAGCAGCAGCCACCTCCGGATCACCATTAGAGAAAGAGGGGAAGGCAATTGCAAACAGTGGGTAGAATCGGCCAGTAAAAGTACGGAAGGAAAGTGCAGGCCAGGTGATAACACAGGAAAAAGCAGTGGATGGGCATTTCATTATGATGATGTTTTATGCCTCCCACCAAAGATGCATCCTAGCATTAAGACTGCATATTGTTTCTTACCATCATGCAACACACCTAAATGGGAATTCAAGTATGCATGATTAAAAAGAGATCATTACAAACAGGGTACATGTCCTCCCGCCCACAACACATACAAAAAAATCATTAGTAAAAAATAGGTACCAAATATCATAATGCACAGGGACCATCTTTGTCTTAATTCCTTTTTGCATCCTTTAGTTACCTGTATAACCTTAGGTATATTGTGTGTGCCTAGCTGCTTACTCATAACTTTCCTACAACTACTCCTTTGAAAAACAAAAAAAGTGATTTAATTAAAAATATTCATTAATGAGGCATTTCAATCAAGTCTGGCTTCAAGTTTAAATTATGTCAGAATAAATCTCTAGGAAGCCCAAGCCACATAGGAATTTTTCCATTAATTTAGGGGAAAAGGTAATTCCAAAACAAACAACAGTTTTCCAGCAATTCAGATATTGTAGCATGGCACTAGTGAACGAAAGCTCGACAGAGAAACTGATTGGAACAGAAGTGTTATGCGCATTCTTTGATCTGAGAGAAACGCCGGAGTGATTGAGGGACATACATTGAGAAAATTAGAGTAAACATTTAATAACTTCAGTTATCAAAACTGAAAAGGTTTTGGACAAAGGTGCAATTTGTAAAATATGTAAAAAATTTGACAGCAACTTTTAAAAATCATTTAAAAAGAAATCTTCCTAGGTCCCGTTTAAAATGGCCCCTATCCATAGACTCAGATTCACACGTCTACTTTAGACCCTCTGAAATCTGCATGCCTATCTACATCTTGCAGCTTGAACTCATCTCTATTGAAAACCTAACAATGTTTGCCCAGGAAAAGGAGTTGGTAAAAGATTAAAGTAGACAGACACATGGAGATAGCTGTGACACACAAGATAGGACGACTATGTTCCTGCTTCAGGAGAATACAAACAATGACAACTATTACCACTCTATGGATGCAGGTGCACATTACAGCTGAGGGTCACGTGAGGGGTAGACAGACAACAGGGTTTAAAGCAGAAATAACATTTCCCATAGCAAAATTAGCCACACTTTTTAATCTTGTGCAGCAGTCATGACAAATCTGCTGGGCAGAGTACAAGGGATCAATGAGGAGATTTCCTATCATCCATAGTATATTTTGCATCACAAAATAAACTGACAGTGAGTGGATCCTAACATGGCATTGTAGGTATTCCACCCTATTGTAAAAGGCAGAGCAGCAACTTTATGCATCCGTGTGTGCTTTCTTCTAGTCCAAGTAAATCTTCCCTCTCCAAACAATAGTTTGTACTTATATATTATCTGATCATTTTGAAGTATTTTCAAACATTAAAGAATTCTCAGAATATCCAGGTGAGGTATATATTAACCTATTACATAGATAGGGATACGGATGCAATGAGAGGTCAAATGACTCCCCCAGTGACACAATAAGCCAAAGAGGAGCACTGTGTAAGCTCAAAAACTTGCATCTCTCACCAACAGAAGTTGGTCCAATAAAAGATATTTCCTCACCCACCTTGTTTCACAATCGGTGTCATTGTAAGGAACAGAACTTGGTTGACTTCAGTATAACCTTGCACTATATCCAGTGCAGGGATTGAATACTTTAAATATTGGCCTAAGTGGTTTATAAAAAGGGTTTCCAGGAGGGAGGCTTTGCGTTTGAAAGTGTATTATTTGCATGCTTTTTTCGCACAGTTCTGTTGTGGGTACAAATATAAAAAATGGCTCCTCTAATCAACTGACTGTAAGTGCAGATCAGGTAGAGGTGCAGTTACTCAGTGCGTTTAGCATGTGGAAATTGCATTCGCAAGCAGGTAACGTTCACTTTCCCAAGCTAAAAATATAAGCCATTATTCTTTTCCTGGGAAATAATTTAATGGAGGACAGTACTAGCCCATGTATACCACTGCAACCAGGAATACAGTTATATTTAAGTCCGAAATTAATACATTTCACATGCCCACGTGATTCAAGTACTATTGTACACAAAATACTGTCTAAAAGTAAACTTCATGCAAGTAGTAGACATTATAGTAATGAAAGCTGTGTACCAGTGGATTGCAATGTAGAAAAATAGCCATAATTAGTTTTTTGTTTATTTGTTTGTTTTTAAGTAAGTGGGTAAAATAAGTTGGTTTTAAAAAGTCAGTTACTGTAAGGAAAATGAGCCGGACAAATGAACAGAACTGTCCCAAAACCATCACAATGTTCATCAAATACACTATCTGACAAATACGATTCACTTGGCTCCACAAGGAAATAAACACAATTCTCTGATGTATTGACCCAAGGTTAGTGAGAGTTGCAGGTGGAACCTCTTTAGGTTTAGCCCATTATTTTAGCAGTCTATTCACCTCTTGATATGCATATGCAAAGAGGAAAGATCCCCTTGCTTAATATTTGATATTGGATAAGCGCTAACAATGTAAGCGTCTCTAGACAGCAATGTCATTTGCTACGTGGTTGTACAGCACCTAGCACAATGGAGCTACACCTGGTGGGTGTCTAGGTGACAGCACTAAGTTCAAAATGTGCTGTAGGCAAAGACAGTCTTTGCCTAGGGGAGCTCACAGCCTCAAGACTGGGTAAAAGTTCTTTATTAGTAAAACACCTGTGTCAGTTAATTAGATGACTAAGGCCACGTCTACACTACGGGATAATATCGAATTAGCTAAAATCGGTTTTATAAAACTGATATTATAAATTCGATTTCATGCGGCCACACTAGGCACAGTAATTCGGTGTTGTGCGTCCATGGTCCGAGGCTAACGTCGATTTCTGAAGCGTTGCATTGTGGGTAGCTCTTCCGTAGCTATCCCATAGTTCCCGCAGTCTCCCCCGCCCCTTGAATTCTGGGTTGAATCATTATTGTCACGCGGTGGTTCTGGTAAATGTCATCAGTCATTCCTTCCTCCGGGAAAACATCAGCTGACAATCCTTTCGCGCCGTTTTCCCTGGATTGCCCTGGCAGCCGCCATAGCACGGCAAACCATGGAGCCCGTTCAGCTTTTTTTTTTTTCCGGCACCGTATGTGTACTGGATGCCGCGGACAGAGAGGCGATACTCCAGCGCTACACAGCAGCATTCACTTGCTTTTGCAATGATAGCAGAGATGGTTACCGGTCGTTCTGTACCGTCTACTGCCGGAGAAACTGGCAATGAAATGACGGTTATCTCTCCCCTCTGTACTGTCCGCTGCTATCATGAGTGCCCCTGGCTGAAATCGGCCGGGGGCGCAACGCAAAGCAAAATTGGGATTGACTCACTTGGGACTGAGTCAATCCCTCCCTTATGGTTTCTAAAATAGAGTCAGTCCTGCCTAGAATAAGGGGCAAGTGTATTAGAGGACCAGTGTATCAGAGCACAGCTGCTCCGTGTCAGTATTCACAGGGGGTGCCCCTGCAACAACCCCACCGTTGCTTCCCTCCTCCCCAACCTTCCTGGGCTACCGTGGCAGTGTCCCCCCATTTGTGTCATGAAGTTATAAAGAATGCAGGAATAAGAAACAGAGTGACTTGTTAGTGAGATAAAATGAGGGGAGGCAGCCTCCCGGCGCTATGACAGTCCAGGCAGTACAGAATCTTTTCTTTACACAGGAAAGGGAGGGGGCTGATGAAGCTCAGCCCCAGTTGCTATGATGAAGACGGTACCAGCCATTCTGTACCATCTACTGGGAGTAACTGGGAGTCATTCCCATTTTTTACCCAGGCCCCCCAGCCAGCCTCACCTGAGGCCAGCAGGAGCACTCACGGGCTGATGGCGACGGGATATCAGTCATATTGTACCGTCTACCACCGGGGGGAGGGGAGAGGAGCGGATACTGCTCTTCACTGCTGCAGCATCGCGTCTACCAGCAGCATTCAGTACACATAGGGTGACATTGAAAGAAGTCAAGAAATGATTTCTTTCCCTTTTCTTTCACGTGGTGTGGGGAGGGGAAAACTGAGGAGCTATTCCCTGAACCACGCCAGACCTGTGTGTTTGAACCTACAGACATTGGGAGCTCAGCCAAGAATGCAAATACTTTTCAGAGACTGCTGTGGACTGTGGGATAGCTGGAGTCCTCAGTACCCCCTCCATCCATGAGCGTCCATTTGAGTCTCTGGCTTCCGTTTACGCTTGTCATGCAGCGCTGTGTATCCTGGAGATTTTTTTCAACGCTTTGGCATTTCGTGTTCTGTAACAGAGCTCTGATACAACAGATTGTCTCCCCACACAGCGATCAGATCTAGTATCTCTCCCGTACGGTCCATGCTGGAGCTCTTTTTGGATTTGAGACTGCATCGCCACCCGTGCTGATCAGAGCTCCACGCTGGGCAAACAGGAAATGTAATTCAAAAGTTCGCGGGGCTTTTCCTGTTTACCTGCCCGCTGCATCCGAGTTCAGATTGCTGTCCAGAGCAGTCAGTGGTGCACTGTGGGATACCTCCCGGAGGCAATAACGTCGATTTCCGTCCACACTAACCGTAAATCCGATATGTTAATATCGAATTTAGCGCTACTCCTCTCGTCGGGGTGGAGTACAGAAATCAATTTAAAGAGCCCTTTATATCGATATAAAGGGCGTTGTAGTGTGGACGGGTACAGCGTTAAATCGATTTAAACGCGTAGTGTAGACCAGGCCATAGAAACAACACTTCAAACCCATCTACTGTTATAATTCATTTCAGAGTGTGCACCTTCTCCTAATGGTTTCACAAGCTCTCAAGTTTCATCTTCTTTGGTAAAGATAATATCTATACACCAACGATCAAAACTGAACAGAATTCTGCGAACAACTCAAGTTAGTAGCGAAGGAGAAATAAGTCTAGGCAACTTTTAAACTCTCTCAGTGTAACAAAGTAATGAAAAAAAATCAAGCTTTAATCCCCCCTCACACCCCAAGCTGTGTAACTGCAGCACTTTCATCACACGTGATCTTCCTAAATGAATTACAGTTCTAGGTATTTGACTGCAGGTTCCTGCCCTTCACTTTCTCAGACAGATTTCAGAGTGGTAGCTGTGTTAGTCTGTGTCAGCAAAATAAAATGAGCCGTGCCATAAGCACTCCTCAGTTTTTTCCCCTCAGACAGGTTATTCAAGGACACTATTTAACTTCAGAGGCAGCAGTCCACTCACCCAGCCTGGGAAAACTAAAAGGATAACTGTAGAAGATTAGAGCCTTCGATTCTGTATTAAATACACGTGTACGTGAAGAAAAAGACCTGCTGTTTGTACATTCTACCCTTGGTCAGCCTGCCTCAAGATGACAGGAATCTATTCTTTCCTCTGTCTCTGGATGGCTGAGTTAGAAAACCTTGCATCCCTTTCTTGGTGCATCTGCTCCCATCCTGCTTCACCACCCCCCACCCCCACCCTCAGCAACCTGAGATTTCCATCTGCTCTGTGTAAGCAAGTTTCCTAGCTAGCTTCTATTCATGCAGAGACAAGACAGATGGGAGGGGACTGTTAAACTATCATTGGTTAGCTAAGGCAGCGGAAAGAACTGAAGGGACAGAAGAGAGGCTTAGGACTTGTTCTCATCATTAATAGAAAATGAACCACATGCTACTCAAATAGGTCATTACTTCTCCAGCCAGGCTGCTCATGCCCACCCCTCAAGTCAGACATTACCCATCAGGGCCGCCCAGAGTGGGGGCAAGTGGAGCAATTTGCCCCAGACCCTGCAGGGGCCCCCACAAGAATATAGTATTCTATAGTATTGCAACTTTTCTTTAAATGGAAGGGGCTCCCAAAATTGCTTTGCCCCAGGCCCCCTGAATCCTCTGGGCGGCCCTGTTACCCATTTGAAGCGGGCACACAGTCTGTGGCTGAGCAACAACGAAAGGTGCATTGCATGTGAAAATGTCTCCCCATGCTGCAAACATGAGTGAGCATCAGCGCTGGGTCCAAGCAGTAAAGTCTAGATTCAGATTTGGTTCCAACCAGTCTCAGGATTAAACATCCTGGATCTTAGGGGTTTAATTCAGGCCCATCTCTTTTTGGAATATGGCCTTTCCTCCAGATTCAGCAAAGCCCAGGCCATAAGTAATCCTCATCCCCATTTAGCATGGGCTTGTTCCAGTCCCAATGAACTTGAAAGGAGTTTTACCACTGGCTTCAATGAGAACAGGATTGAGTCTCAAAGCACTTAAGTCGGTACTTAGCTTTAAGCACCTGAACAGTTCCATTGAACAAAAATGGGCCCACTCACATCAAGTTAAGCATGTGCTTAAGTGCTTTACAGAAATCGGGCCTTAGTGAGCTCTAATTAAAACATATTCCTTCCTTGTAGCCTGAGCAAAATACTGATCCTGAACTCTCAATGGAGTCATTGGCTGCAAAGGGTGCACAGCTCTTTGCAGCATTGGGCCCTCGATTTGGAACAGAAAAACAAAAACAAAAAAAGCAACAATTGAAAATAAGGGAAAAAAATCATCCCATGATGAAGTTAAATAAATAAAATACCCAATGGGGGAGAACTGTTTTTAAATAAACTCATCAGATCCACCAGGACATTCGTCATAGCAATTACAAAAACTCCTGCTGATAATGTTCCCAAGAAGACACTTACCGTATCATTTTATGGGCTCCATTCACATAATGAAAAGTGACAATTACAGAACTGTGCTTTGGCATCACTTTTAAAATGAGAAAAAACATTAAGTTTTATGCAGTGTAGATTGATTTTTTCTTTTTTTTTAAAGTAATTCCCTAATGGAAACGAGAGAGAGAAAAAAAAAATCACTTTCTGGGGTCTCTCTTCCTCTCTTGCTTTATTCCCATTCCCTCTCACTCCCCCCATGTAATATGCTAGCTGGGTTTCCAGGTTGCTGACTTCAGGGCTGTAAATCTGCCCTCTCCTTTTGTTTGGCAATAACAGGACCTGTTGTCACTGGCGTTAAAAGCCATCGCTTGCATGTAAGATGATTATTAGGGCCCTGATGCTGTGGGCTGTTCCATGTGAGCACTGCCTCCCTGGAACAATTTGCAGGATTGAGGCTTAAGATGGCAAAATAAGATCCTTCATTATATCATATACGTACACAGACACACACTGTTTTCTTTAATAGCTATACTACATACACAATCCCCCACAATATGTAATACACACACACCCCCCCAATTATTTTTGAACGTGTAAATCCCTACAAGCATTTTTAAGAAGCCACTTAAAACATTTGTTGCACAGTACATAGTAGATATGGGGGAAAGGGAAAGGATAGGATCTTTTGAAACTTTTTTCCTGTAGGTCTCATTGGAGCTGAGAGTACCTCTTCCTCCAGATAGCAGCTATCTGAACACCTTTGGACGGGCAGCATTTTCTGTCCTCTGTATTCAGAAAGGAGAGAGGAGCCCTTTGTACTTGTTTCTGACATTGCATTCAGCTTTCACAATTGTTCTTCAGAACACAGTAATTGTCACAAACAAACCCAGATAAGGCCAGGTAATTTCTCTTCTTTCATCACAAAATCCCTTTAGCAACTAACACTTTTTCCTACTCACCTACCCACCCGCCCTCTCCCTGCTGGGCAGGGAGAGAGAGGTTTGCAACAGGAAGCCCGTATCATAGTTTAAAGCTTTGAAAGATCTAGCACCCCTCACAATCCTATTCCCCACGTCTTATAAAGGGAGATGAGCACCAAACCAGAGACCCTAAACAACCTTCTCCCAAAAAAGAAATTTCTCAAGACGTTTGGATCCAACCTCTATGGCTGGGCCTGATCACTACAATGGGTCAAACTGAACAGCCAGCTCCAAACTCACCCAAGTTTTGCAAGGTTCAGATTTGAACCCAAAGGTTACAGTTTAGGCTCATATCTGTAGGGCATCTTTAATCCCAAAGCATTTTGCAGATTATATCCAGTATTATTAACAACTATTTATATTGCTATAGCACCTAGAAGCCTCAATCAGGTGGGATCCAATGTGCTACGTACCACACATGTTAGGGTGGAAAGCAGCCAGCAACTGGTATACAGCACAAACAGTGCAAGGTGTAATTTTTGGCCAGTGGCACTGGGGATAATCCCCACTTTTAGGAAGAGCAGCTGTGGGACCCTTAGTGTCCAAGCTGAGCAAAGTGGACCTGATAGAGAATGGAATAGGGGTTAGGGCACTCGCTGGGAACCAAAAGCTAGAGTAAAGTTAGGAAAAAAGTCTACAAGACAAAAATTACATGGGATAAAAAAAAATATTGTCCATCCCAATCATATTGGAGTTATAGGTATTTCAACACCCTATAGTTTTGCACCCAGATGCTGTACCAGCATGCTGGTCTGCTGAGAGAAATTGGCAATTAACTCCTCATTAAAATTTCATACCTCAGCTCTTCTTCCCCCATTGTCTCCCCTCCCCTCCTTCGTGTTCTGTCCCCCCTACTGGGTTAGTCTCAGCGAAAGGGCCTGAAGCAGCCTGGTGCAGTCCATCTGCAATGCTGTGAAGCTAAAATCAATGGCTGGAGCGGTGAACCTCGGTTTACAGCAGCCCTATCTCCCTCACTGACAGCTATTGTTCAACCTTCCTGTAAGGCTGTCCATCTGTTTCATTGTTCTGCAGGTGTGAGAAGCCTCCTACAGGAACCCATATGCTGCAGCTGTCAATCAGGGAATCCACACAGATCAAGGGGTCAAGGAAACAGTTTTTTGGGGGGGGGGGGGGGTTAGAGTTCATGCTAGTCTAAAATGTTTAATCTCCATTCACCAGCAACTCCATCCATTAGCTCCGTATCCATTCCCACTGCCACTTCAGAAGGATGATGGGATTTGTTTGGACAGGAGGCAGACGATGATGCATTTAGCTTTCCGGACCATCAGAGCTGGGATTTGCCATTGAGGGACTCCCAGCTTGCCTTGTCCCTCAGAGTTACAGAAGCTTTACCAATGGGTGACATTCCACCCCTTCCTTCCCACCAGAGAAGATCACAGGGTTCTAGGAACATCGGCTAATAGAGCCTTACAAGCCACCCATGAGATAGGTGCAGTGGTCACCATTAAAAAGGCAACAGTTTACATGCAATGGTATGCTAGATACCACAGTTTCTTCCTATATTTGGAACATGGCGTAAGCCTAATGGTTAAGTACCATCAAGAGATTAGGATATGGAATATACCTATAATAGAACTGTAAAAATATACCCCAGAACAGAAAATTACATCTTCTTTATAGGCTTTAAAAAAAAAAAAAACAGCATAGAGAACGATAACCCTTCTAGAGAGCTCTACAGAAAGGTCATTTTTTAATACATTCTGCAGGACTCTTCCCTAAGGGCATGGAATTCGGTGGACTTTTAAAATGGCAATTGCCATATGTCATGGTATAATTCCCTACTCTGAACCTTAGCGTCCAAAAGACGGGGTACCAGCATGAATTCCTCTAAGCTTGATTACCAGCTTAGAACCTGTAGCGCTGCCACCAATCAGGAATTCCAGTGCCTGGTACACTCGTCCCCCCAAAACCTTCCCCGGGGACCCCCAAGACCCAGACCCTCTGGATCTTACCACAGGGAAAGTAAACCCTTTCCCCCACTGTTGCCTCTCCCAGGTTTCCCCTCCCTGGGTTACCCTGGAAGATCACTGTGATTCAAACTCCTTGAATCTTAAATGGAGAGGAAAATGCACCTTCCCCGCTCCTTCTCTCTCCCCCTCCCAGACTCTCCCTGAGAGAGAGAGTAATCCTAACACAGAGGGAAATTAACCTCTCTCTCCCTCTTCCCTCCTTTCTCCCCACCAATTCCCTGGTGTATCCAGACCCCGGCCCCTGGGGTCTCATACCAGAATAAAAAAAAACAATCAGGTTCTTAAACAAGAAACTTTTAATTAAGGAGAGAAAAACAGTAAAAATTATCTTTGTAAATTTAAAATGGATTAGGTACAGGGTCTTTCAGCTATAGACACTGGGAATATCCTCCCAGCCTAAGTATACAAGTACAAATTAAAATCCTTTCAGTAAAATACAAATTTGAACTCCTTCCAGCCAAATGCACATGTGCAAATAAAGAAAACAAACATAAGACTAACTCACCTTATCTACCTAGCACTCACTATTCTGAACTTATAAGAGCCTTTATTGGAGAGATTGGAGAGAAACCTGGTTGCACGTCTGGCCCCTCTGAGCCCCCAGAGAGAACAACCACCAAACACTAACAGCACACACACTAACTTCCCTCCCTCAAGATTTGAAAGTATCCTGTCCCCTGATTGGTCCGGTGACAGCCAGGCTCACTGATCTTGTTAACCCTTTACAGGCAAAAGAGATATGAAGTACTTCTGTTCTATTAACTCTTACTTATCTGTTTATAACACCATAGGTACCATGATAATTTCATAAAATGGAGAAACTGAGGTACTGATGGGTTTCATGACTTGTCCAAGGTCACAGAAGATGTCAAGACCCAAGCGGGGGGTCACCAGTTTCCATTCCAACTCTCTAGCCTACGTTTTGGCCGCTATGGTCATTTTTTTCTAATGGCTTCCCGTCCTCCTCTCAGCCAATTCTTTTTTCCACAGGCAGCATGATTCCATAAGTAAAATACTGGATACAATCCAATGGAGGTGTTGAGCATTTTCATCCCTCAGTGAAGTTAACAAGAGCTGAGGGTGCTCAGCACATTGCAGGAATCAGGCCTGTTATACGGAGTATGTTAAAATGCTTGGCAATATAAAGGCTGATGTTTGGAGTTTTGATTGTAACCCAATTCTAACAGTCCTCCCATCTGCTAGCAAGAGAAAAAAAAATTCTTCTCCCATTCCATACTCTGTCCCCCTTGTCCTCTATAAAATTTCCTGTCCTTTTACCTTGTGCTTGCAATGGCACAACTAGTTTGAAATGTGCCCTGGGATAAAGAGAATGCCTGCAGAATAATTATTGGTATTGTCTTGTTAATAACACCGCTACTCTTATTATTGGGCCAAATCTTCAGTTGGTATAAATCCACATAACTCCACTGAAGGCAATGGAGCTATGCTGACTTACACCATGTGAGACAATCACAAAACATAGTAACGTGTACTAGGTATGAGCAGTAGTTTCAAAATTGCTTAAATCTGAGTGAAGCTTTGTTTTATAAAATCAGTTTGTTCTGTTGCAGTGATAAAGTAGCACACAGAGAGGCAGGGATCGCAGTCATCACTAAGTCCAAGCCATGATGCCAAATCTGGAGCTACTCTGGGCATCCTGGCATGTTCCACTCACAGGCCACACACCAACTCAGCTATTTTAATTTGTTCTCTCTTTTGCTTCCGCTCCCCCTCCCGTTTGTTGAACAAAAAAAGGAGAGGCGAGCAAACGTAGCAAATAAGGGCTCTGTCACTAAAGAAGTGTGCATCATGATCTCAGTGCATTTCAAAGGGTGAATGCCTGCAATCAGACAGAACGCTAGCTCTCATGATCAGAGAAATGCTTTTAGAACCAGAGGACTAACACACAAACACCTCAGCTGAAGAGAAGTGCCATTTAAAGCAGCTAAGATTTGACTGGTCTCAGCCCATTTGAACTCTCTGGATATCTGCTCACAAGTTCGTGCTTTTCACAAACCAACACTTGCATTGTCACAGAGGGGAAGTCAAGATAACCTCTCCCATTCACCTCCAAACACTCCTCTTGGTATATAAAGCAGGCAGCTTAGACACCACAGTTTTAGGCCTTACAGAAAACCCAAGATAGATCAATGTATTTTGTATTAAAATCAATAGCTCCTCCCACTCAGTTTCCAGCCTGCCCCCATAAGAAAGGCACAGAGAAACAGAAGCTGTTTCTCAGGGCCATTGGTTCCTCACATCACTTCTCTGTGTTATTTCACAGTACATTGCGCCCTTTCTCTATCTCACCCTTTACAGCATCCCAGTGGCATACATGCATATCCACTGGGGGGATTACGAGTAGCTCATGCCCTGCGAGCTGTATGTATAAAAAGTCTTTGATACCAAGTGTGAGGCTACCACTAGAAATAGTAGTAGGCCCCTTAAATTATCCAGCAAATTAATTGGTATGTAGAAGTAACCAGGACCCAGAGCATGTGATACAGGGCAAGATGTTTGAAGTCAATATGAATCAGCTGATTGACTAAAGTTATAACCGAGGTTTGCAACTGTGAGATTTGCACACAAATGCACAGTTTCTGATTATGATTACTACTACTTAAAAAAAGGCAGGAGGAACTGAATAATCTGACTTGCTGATACTCAAGGCAATGGTGGTAGCTCACAGCTTTGGAATTTATCCACCTTGTTATACACGTCTGATAGTTAAGGTGACAGTTTTATAATGTAATTGGTTTCCTTACAAATCTCTGAGTCACACTATAGCATGGGGCAACTCCACTTATGGTCTCTTTGTCTAGGTACTTATTCACCATTGTCACATCTGAGCACCTCACAGACATTAAAAAAACTTCAGGACCAGACTTCAAAGAGAAACTGCTGAGCTTCAGTTCATTTGCAAATTTGACACCATCAGCTCTGGACTAAAC